>NC_143399.1:205991436-206072906 GCF_052110815.1 Crocodylus siamensis
GAAACACACCACGAAGGTCATGATTTTGAAAATAGCCCAAATCCCTTCTTGCCTCTTCTGCCCCCCTAAAGGTTCGAATAGCGGCAAAAGCTTGAGCCGATGAGCCAGTTCAAAACAGAGGCCTCCTTTTTTGTCTGGGCAGCCGGCAGTCGCCTCGACCACAAAAATCTGTGGCTTCTAGGCTGGCGTCTTTGCAACAGCTGCTCCAGGGAAGCCCGGTTTCCTGCTGCAAAGCGTCCTTGGCTTGCTTATCGTAACACAGGTCTCCAGCCTCGGTGCTTTACAGCGTTAGCTAATTCCCTTTGTGCCCACGGGTGCTGAGCGACCGATGGAGGCCAGTGTGGGCACGCTGATGTTTTCCAGCTATTCTCACCTCGGTTTCCATGGTTATTTTTTACAGGGGCTTCCTTCATTCCCAGTTGGCCATGTTTCTCTGTTTTATTGATTTTTATTAAAGATTTCCTGCAGACTTCCTCTCCTCAGGCGTAGTCCAGTCGTCCTCATCGGAAGGTGCTCTGTGCGTCTTGCACCGTGTCCTTGTCACGGCCTTCTTCTCTGCGGTCCCCCCACCTTGCACGGCATCGTTGCTGCTTGTAGCCCTTCTCTGCGCTGGGATCCTCTGCGCGGTGGTATTGCACGCGCGGTTTCTTTCCCGGAGCAGCTGGCTGGTTTGCACCTGTGCTCTCAGTCACCCCCTAACCCTAACCGTAACCCTAATCCGCAGCACATCTGGAGAGCTAGAGGCTGAAGGACCAGTTGCCACCGCGGCTGAGTGACTTGTGCAGTGACCAGCCTCAGTGCCTCCTTGTCTCCCCCCACTAACAGGCTACGCAGGCCCGAAGCCGGACATCCTCTACCGGATGGAGCGGGGGGAAGAGCCGTGGGTCTGCACCCCGCAGAGCCCCGTGGTGTGGGAGAGCCCAGGCAGCCCCACACCCGATGAGTAGTGGCAGTGCCAATGCTCGTGAAGAGCCGGAGGCTGGTCATGCTCCCCTTCCTTCCCCTAATTCCTTTGATGGGGTTATTTTTCCCAGCCTCCCTTCCAGCACCAGGTCTTTCCCCTGAGGTTTCAGGTTCCCTGCCAGACCCTGGTTATTGTGATGAAATGCATGAAATTGCCCCGCTCGGTGCCTATCTCCCATCTCCCCTGGTTGCGATGTCCCTGCAGGGTTGGAGAGGCCACTCTTCTTCATGCTTGGAGCTGAAATTAGGGGGAGCTGCTATGTTCAACCGCCCCGTGCAGGGTGGAGGGGGGCTGCTAGCCGGGGTCCTTGCAAAGCTAGACACACTCCCCGCTTTGTGCAGTCCTGCTGGGCTCTTCCGGGGACCGCTCGTGGCCCGCAGCAGGGTCCCCGTCCTGTCCCGCCGTGCGCCCCGGTGGGACGTCCCCTGCAGGAGGGGCTGGGAGCTCGGGTCCCACGGGGGCGGGGGGGAGGCATGCCCCTCTCTGGAAAAGAGCCTCTGGGTTGTTTTCTCTGCAGGCGACGTTGGGGACAGGAGCGGATCGGAGGAGCGATGCCGAGGGCTAGGAGCCAGCCCCCGGCAGTGCTCTGCAGCGTGGGAGAGCCCGCGCCCAGGTG
This sequence comes from Crocodylus siamensis, assembly GCF_052110815.1. Classification (NCBI taxonomy): domain Eukaryota; kingdom Metazoa; phylum Chordata; order Crocodylia; family Crocodylidae; genus Crocodylus; species Crocodylus siamensis. The sequence continues at coordinate 205,993,017 of NC_143399.1, forward strand.
GGCGACGAGGACCGCAGCTCTTGCACCCGCCTGTGCTACAGAGGGAGGCGGTGGGGGCTGCACAGCCCAAGCCCTTCTCCCCTCCCCAGAGCCAGGTGCCTGTGCTGGGCACGGGTGTGGGGCCAGCTTGGCCCCGTGCTGCTGCTGGGGGATTCGGGTGCTTTCGCAGGCAGTGACCTCTGTGTCTTCTCCGGCAGCCGGCGGCCCCCGGAGCAAGGCGGAGGAGCAGCAGGAGGAGGAGGCTTCAAGGACCCTGCAGCTGCCCCAGATGTTTCTGGAGGGATGGGACGGGGGCACCGTCCCTAGCCCCGAGTTGCGGGGAGCCCCCACGGAAGTGGGCGAGCTAGCCCCTGCCCAGGGGTGTCAGCGGTGCTCGGGGAAACTCCCAGGGCCTGGGAGCAGCCTGTGCCCTCGGTGCGAGCCGCGGGGCAGCGGGCCCACGGCGGAGAAGCCGCACCGGTGCCCCGAGCGCGGGAAGGGCTTCCGGCAGCTCTCCAACCTCTACACGCACTGGCACACGCGCGCCGGCGAGCGCCCCTATGCTTGCACCCACTGCGGGAAGAGCTTCGGCCTCGAGCACGACCTGGCCGAGCACGAGCGTGTGCACACGGGCGAGAGGCCCTACCCGTGCCGAGACTGTGCCAAGAGCTTCAGCCAGAAGCAGGACCTGGCCAAGCACCAGCGCACGCACACCGGGGAGCGTCCGTACCCCTGTGCTGCGTGTGCCAAGGGCTTCAGCCAGAAGCAGGACCTCGCCAAACACCAGCGCGTGCACACAGGCGAGAGGCCCTGCCCCTGTGCCCAGCGCGGCAAGAGCCTCATCGCCCATCAGAGGACACACGCGGTGCCGAGGTTCATGTGGCCAGGCCGGCCCAGCCCAGCCGGGAGCGAGGGCACTGGCGGGGCGGGTGTCCGCGGCATCTTGGGCACGGGTGTTGTGGGGAACGAGTGCTGCTCGCACGGAGACCGTGGTTTTTGGATGCCTTGGGCATCATGCAGTTTTCTTCTGCAGAGGTGCCGTAACGTGGCAGCGCTACAGTAGTCACATCTGCCCTCGGGGAGCTGAGTGGAGCGGGTGCAAGGGAGAGCTTTTGATCTAACGCTACCTAACCGCACAGTGCTTGCATCCCTGGTATCTCCAGGACCAAAATCCTCCCTGCAGGGAGGGGGAGAAGGTCTTTAAGGTGACGGTGACATCGGCCCAGGAAGTGATGAACCCGTTTCAGCCGGAAGCAGGGGAACGAGGTCCTGGAAGAGGCTCCGCAGGGAATGGCGAGGGGAGAGCCCGGACTGCGGTTAAGATGCAGCTTGTTAGACGTGTGCAAGGGTTTATGTGATGTGGCTGCCTGCAGCTCAGGCCTCCGTCCGAGTCCCTCAGGGCACACGCCGGTCGCCGGGCATGCTCTGTGACCCGCTGGGGAGGGCAAAGCGGAGCCCCTCTGCCCCCGGGTGCGGTCTGCCCCGAGCTGGGGTCTTGCTCAGCCGCCCCGTGAGGTCCGTCGCCCAAAGCTCTCGGGGTCAGACCCGCGCAGGGGCCTGCGGGCCCGGAGCCCCCCGGCTGTCGGTGTCTGAGCAGAGGGAAGTGCAGGGGGCACAAGCAGCTGGCCCAAGCTCATTATAGGAAAGCAGAGATGATGGAGGGCAGAGGGACATGCTCCGAGGAGCTGGTCAGGGCACCGGGCACAGCAACAGCCTCCCGGTTAAAAATGCCGCAAGCCAATCCCAGTGGGTTTCTCCAGGTCCCTCAACTCTCGATTACATAGATTTCATAGACACCAGGGCTGGAAGGGACCTCGGGAGATCATCGAGTCCAGCCCCCTGCCCAAAGGGCAGGAAGGCAGCTGGGGTCATAGGAGCCCAGCAAGAGCAGCATTCCCTGCACGCTCTGGGTTTCTTCCTGTTTAACGCCCGCAGGCCCAGGGCTCCGAGCCCCTGCGCCCATGCGTGGGGCAGGCTTTGCCAAGGGGCCCAGCACTCAAGGTCCACAGGTCCTCTGGAGAGCTGGGCGTGAAGGGCCAGCTGCTTGGCTCCCGGTCCGCTCTGGGACGGCTGCTCTCTGCCGTGCCTGTCCCGGGTGAGCTGGGGGACCAGAGCAGGGATGCTCGGGCGTGTGACCCTCCCGTGGCAGGAGACGAGACGGCCGGAGTCTGACTGCCCAGAGTGGGATGCGAGCCTCCACTCCCTGCAGAAACCGGACGGGCAGACGTGGATGAACGAGCATCGAGTGTGTCGCTGGACTGCCCTGGGCACGCCGACCCCGCGGCGGATGATGCGTGGGGTAACGCAAGTCTGAGCTCTGCGGGGCAGGGACCGGAGCACGAGGGTGTCGGAGCCCAGCCCCCGAGTCCCCATCTGTTGCTCTGATCTGAATGATCAGCACTGATCATGGTGGCCACTGCAGTGTTTGGACTGTGACTCGTGCCAAGAGAGTGCTCCCTGCGGCGGTGGGGGTGGGGGCGGGGGTCTGCTCTCTGGTGACCGTGTCGGGCTGAGGGCAGGGGTTTGGGAAATTGCCTGGATGGGCGGGAGGTGCTGGGAGCCGCGCAGTCAAACCCCTGCGTCTCGGTGCTGGTCCCGGAGACATGCACCGGGGTCTCCGCCTGCCTTAGAGGGGGCCTGCTTCCTCGGCTCGGGTCGTGCCCTGTGGCTGCGCGCGCACGGGGGGCTGCAGAGGGTGGCTCGGGCTTCAGCTCGGCACCGGGTCAACACGGCCTGACCGCACGCCTGACACGGCCCCTCCTGCCGAGTCTCTTGGCAAGGTTTTCGGGCGCCTGGGTTATGATGCACGGGGAGAGAAAATACCAGGCACCGAAGTACTCTTCAACTCAGTAGAGAAACACCGGACAAGAGCCAGCGGCCGGGAGCTGAAGCCGGGCAAGTGCAAAGGGGACACGGGGGTACCGGGTGCTGGCGACCGGCTGCGTGCACAAGCTCCCGCGCATCCCAGCTGGACGCGCTGGCAGTCGGACGGGGTTGTTAGTCTCGGCGTGCGCGTCTAGCGCAGCTGGCCGTGCTCGACTCCAGCCCCTTGCCTTTAAATATCGGACTCGGGGAGGGATGCTGGAGCAGCGCGCGGTGCGGTAGCCGGCTGCGCTAGAGGAACGTGGCCGGCCTTGGTTTCTCCGGCCTTGGTTTCCCAGGCAGACATGAAGGGGCAGGTGGAGGAGGAAAGGGGCACCGCGGCCATCTCCTTGGTGCCATCTCGCGGCCACTGGAGGCCAGGGCTCGCGGGGGGGAGGACTTCTCCAGGACTCCCCCTGTTCACTCCTCTGGCCGCGGCGCTCTCCATCTCCCGGCCGCACGTGGGAGCGCGCCGGCGGTAAGATGGTGGGTGCACTTCCCCGGGGTCCCGTCGCAGCGTCGAGGAAGGCGCTCGGCTGTCTCGCCGTGTCCTGGGGGTTGAATGCGGAGCTTGTCCCCTGCTTTCACTGGCAGTGCAGTGAGGAAATGCAGCTCGTCTCTCTTCTCTGCTCCCAGGCAGCCCTCCCGCAGGCCTGCGATGCTGGACGGCAGCGCTGACCTTGCGCAGGCCCCGCTCTGGGCCCAAACCCGCAGGCGGAGATGCGCACTGCCAGGCTCGCTCTAGCTGGCCCCAGGGTGCTGAGCAGGAAGGGGAGACCACGGGCACTCCGGGCATGTAGCAATGCTTACAATGAGAAATTAAAGATATGTAGCACTGGTTTGTGTAAGGAAAAGAAAAGTCCAGCTGAGGGTATGAAGATAACGAACCGTGCCGGGAAATTTGGGCCTATTAGGGTTCCCCCTCAGAGTCAGCTCGAGCGTGCAAAGATGTTCCAGGTGGGATGAAAACCTTAACAGGACCGGTCACCGACGCGCTCCGGGGTCATCTATTCCCACCCCGCCCGGGGCAGGGCCAGCCCCGTCCAAACCCGCCCGAGGCGGCCTTGCTGACACCGCCCCGGCCCCGGGGCTGCCCGCAACAGGCCCGCGTCCCGCGGCGCCAAGGGTGTCAGTGCGCGCCCGTCCCGCGCGGGCCGGCGGCGCCGGCTCTCCCCTGCCCCCGCCGCCGGGTCCGGAGCGCCGCGGCCGCCCAGCGCCGAGCTCACGTGCTCGCGGCGGCGGGGGGCGGGCCGCGCCGCGCGCTGCGCCTTGGAGACCGACCCAGGCAGCGCTGCGCGGGGAGCCCCGGCCGCCCGCCGCTCCGGCCTCGGGGGCTGGGGCCGCGCCTGGCGGCGGCTCCGGGGCCTGCCCCCCCCCCCCGCCGGCAGGGGGCGGCGGCGGCTTCGCGCGGCCCGTGTGCACGCTCGTGTGCCCGCCTCCGGCTCCCGGCATGCCCCGCGCCCGTGCAATGAATGGATCCGGCTGCTGCGGGCAGCGGCGCCCGGGGGGGGCAGCCCCGGAGTCGCTCCGGCGCGGCCGGCAGCGCGGCCCCATGGCCCGGGTAGGAGCGGCCGCGCGCAGCCCGGGGCGGCGCAGCTGGGAGGGTGCCCCGCTTGGGGGGCTGGGTGCCCGGCGCCGGGGTGGCACAGCTGGGAGGGTGTCCCGCTTGGGGGGCTGGGTGCCCGGCGCCGGGGCGGCGCAGCTGGGCTGGGTGCCCCGCTTGGGGTGCTGGGTGCCCGGCGCCGGGGTGGCACAGCTGGGCTGGGTGCCCGGCGCCGGGGCGGCGCAGCTGGGAGGGTGCTCCGCTTGGGGCGCTGGGTGCCCGGCTCGGGGGGGCACAGCTGGGCTGGGTGCCCGGCTCGGGGGTGGCACAGCTGGGCTGGGTGCCCGGCGCCGGGGCGGCGCAGCTGGGAGGGTGCTCCGCTCGGGGCGCTGGGTGCCTGGCGCCGGGGTGGCACAGCTGGGCTGGGTGCCTGGCGCCGGGGTGGCGCAGCTGGGAGGGTGCCCGGCTCCAGGGCGCTGGGTGCCCGGTGCCGGGGCGCTGGGTGCCTGGTGCCGGGGCGCTGGGTGCCCAGCGCCGGGGTGGCGCAGCTGGGAGGGTGCCCCGCTCAGGGCGCTGGGTGCCCGGCGCCGGGGTGGCGCAGCTGGGAGGGTGCCCCGCTCAGGGCGCTGGGTGCCTGGCTCCGGGGCGCTAGGTCCCCGGCGTCGGGGCGGTGCAGCTGGGAGGGTGCCCGGCACCAGGGCGGCACAGCTGGGCTGGGTGCCCGGCTCCTGGGCGCTGGGTGCCCGGCACCAGGGCGGCACAGCTGGGAGGGTGCCCGGCTCCAGGGCGCTGGGTGCCCGGCGCCGGGGCGGCACAGCTGGGCTGGGTGCCCGGCTCCTGGGCGCTGGGTGCCCGGCACCAGGGCGGCACAGCTGGGAGGGTGCCCCTCTCGGGGAGGGCACAGCAGCTCTGCAGGTGGTGGGTGGGGCACGGTGCCGCGGGCGGCAGGCGCACGGTGACCGCTCGTGCTTGCAGGTGCCGGTGACCTTTGAGGACGTGGCCGTCTACTTCTCCCGGGAGGAGTGGGACGTGTTTGCGGGCTGGCAGAAGGCGCTCTACCAGGCGGTGATGACGGAGACCTACGACATGCTGCTCTCTCTGGGTAAGGAGCCCTGGGTTTTGCTCAGGCCGCTGCTAACTCTTTGCCTGGTCGCTTGCCTACCCGCAGCTAAGAGAGGGGCTGCCCTCGGCTCTGAGCAACAAGGCGTTCGCGCCGACGGCGCTCGGTGTTTCCGAGAAGCAAACGGCAGTTACAAATTTTGGGTGCTGAGCAACTTTGGGCCTGAGCGACTTCGCCTGGCCGTGTTCAACGTGCTGATCAGCGACGCGGGCGTCAACAGGAAACCACCGCTGATAATGTTTTTTGAGGAGTGACCAAGGCAGAGCCCAGCCTACAAAATAGGGACTTGTGCCCTAGAAATCAGTGGGTGCGCAAGGGACTGAGCCGTCATAGCCGCTGAATGAGTCTCGTGTGCTGCTGTGAGGAGGGGGAAAAGCTGATGTGATCCTTGGAGGTAGAAAGCGAGGAGCAGGAAGAGACACGGCCTTGGTGATGCACGTGGAGAGGAAACGTTGAGACTAGAACGGGAGCACGGCACACGCAGGCCTGGCCCCTGTTTGACAGGAGAATGGGTAATGGGAAAATTGGAGAGGACTTGGAAAGACTCGCAGAGAAAACATTGAAAAGCAAAAGCAAAATGCCCTGTGCTGAGAGACTGACAAGCTGATACTCTGCTCCAGCGAAAAAGAAGACTGGGGGGCAGTTTGATTCGTCAAAGCCACATAATCCAGCAGGGAAAGGTGCAAGCCGAGAACCAGCCGCTGGGAGCGGGAGCCAGGCAAACTTGAACCAGAAATTGGGCGCACCTTTTATGCAAGGACTGGGACCGGCTACTGGAGCAAACTCTCAAGGAGCAAGGGCAGAGTCTCCGTCCCCCGACGTGTCCAGGTCTTGCCTGGCTGCCCGTTCGGGAGGGCCCTTGGCCAAATGCAAGTTTTTGGCCTGGCAGCGGGAGCATGCGGGTGAAATTCCCGGTGTGCATAACGCAGGCGGTCAGACTAGATGAGTTAATTAGCCCCTTTTTGGCGTTAAAGCATATGAATCGCACGTCGCCTGCATGCTATGGGCTTAGTGAATTTGAAAATACTTCCCTTTCTCAGGGCTCCCCGACCTGCTGTCTTTTAAGTGGCACTTTTAAATGGTTTAAGTCGTGATTGACATCTTTTGTTTACGAGCCAGTCAAATTAAAAACCAGTGGTAATCTCTTTGCTTGAGAATTTGTCAGTTTTCCTGACCGCAAAAATCTGTGCTCTCTAAATTGAACCCTTTGAAGTGCGCAGGATTTTTCACAGCTAACTTGCACTGCAGGGAAACTGGTTTCCTGGTACAAATACCGCTCGGCTGTACTAAAAACGGTTCCTTCCTGTCTTCTTCCTTTGCATGTTAAAAATTCAGCTTGCCTTTTTGCTGCCCTCCCTTCTTTCCCACCCCTGCACTGGGCACTTGCCCCCCTCCTCGCAGTCTCTTGTAGAGGGGGCCCATCATGCTGGAGACGAAAGGAATTAGCAAAGGTAGGGTAGTTCATAGACCAGCTCAAGGGAGGGGCCAGACTTAAATGTGGGAGGATTTAAGTTTTGAGCTAGGGGAAATCCCAGGCTTTATTTTCAGTCTTAGAAAATGAGAGCTTGGGGAATTTGAGTTTCTAATGCAGAAATGGTGTCTGCCCCAGGAGCTGGGACGGATTATGGTGGAAGGATCCAGGCTTCTCTCTGGGGACCGCAGAAGCTGGACAGAACTTGATTCGAGAGGCCTGGAAGCCGATGGAAATGCTGATGCAGGTGTGGCAGGAAGCCACCTTTGTTTCTCCCCAAAATCTCTGCTCTGTGACAATGTGATCAGGATGGGCCCAGCAGAGGAGATGCACCCTTACCCTGTCCCTTTAGGTCACCTGAGCTGGCTGCAGTCCTGAGGGAGGGGGACCTGCTCCCTCTGCCCATGGGACTGGTCTCACCTACCCGGGTGAAGGGCTTCGACCTGGTGGGCTAGAGTCTGCCCGGCAACTAGTGATGCATTTCAAATTGGTTGACCGACAGCCAACAGGTGCCAGCCTCCATTGGACCAGGTGAATGAGGTCACAGGCGCTATATAAGTTACGACTGCCCAGGAGGAGGGGGCAGCGGCCATGCGGGGACTCAGACTTAGAAAGGAGCTTTACCATCTGAAACTGGCTCTCTCCCCCATAACTCATGAGCGAGGAACGGCCTGCCTCCAGAGGGGATCTCCACCAGCCTCGGGACGATGCTTGTGAGTAAGCTGCTCGAGATCTGGGTAGATATCTAGCTGACAGCAACTCAGATGTGTGGTCAAAAGGCTACCTCCGCCAGACTGTTTGCTCTGTGGGATTTCTACGATATTGTTCTATCGTGTACCCTGTTTTCACCCTACCCCCTGTAATCAATAAAGTTCTCCTTTGTGACCGATGAGGGAGACTTACTGAGGGGTGGGTCTAAATTATGCTTAGGAGGCCCCTTAGGTCTGCAGATTAAGGGAGACTTTCCTTTTTGCCCCCTGACATGGGGAAGTGCCCCAAGTGCCTGTACTGGGTCGAGTACCCATAGGACTATTAGGCCTGTGTTTCCCTGAGGACACAGGGCCGAGACAGTCCCTTCTCGGGGTGGTGGCGGCGCTCGTTACCCCTGGACTCTGCGGTGGGGCTTGAGAGCGGGTCTGCCAGCGCTCAGGCGCCCCTGGAGAGACATGTGGAGTCCAGAAGGTGGACGGGCATGGTGAGGTGGGAGGCTCAACACAGGAGCACCCCCTACTGGCCCGCCACAGCAAGAACCATCAATGTGAACAAAATGGAAAGTATCATCTCACCCCGTTATAAATCCTTGAATCCTGTGCCCAGGTCGGGTCCCCGCACCGCCAGCAAGGTATAGAAGAACTAGAGAAGGGCGACAAGGAAGCTGAGCGGTGTGTGAGGAGAGACTAAAGAAGCCAGGCTCGTTCAGTTTAGAGAAAAGACGTTTGAGTGAGGATATGTGAAGGGTTTAAAAAACGCTAAGCAGTGAAGAGAAAGTCAATAGAGATTTCTTATTTACTCTCTCACAATATGAAAACGAGAGGTCACAAAATGAAACGGGTAGGTCGTCAGTTTAAAACTAGCGCAAGGAAGTTCTTTTTCCCACAGCGTGTAACTAGAGGGTGGAAATCGTTGCTGCTGGATGCGGTGATAGCTGACAGTTTAGCCAGGTTCAAAAAGGGATTGCATGCGGTCTTGGAGGAAAAGGGCATCCGTAGCTATTGAGCACAGGAGTTAGGGCTGCAGCCTCGAATTAAAAGCTCCTAGACCTTAAATGCTGGAGGTTGCAAGTGAGAGGGGGACGGAGAGCGGGGGAAAACCCCCTGGTCGTATCTGGTTCACTGTCTGCCCCTGTGTGACCCAGGGTGCGGGGCAAGACGAACCTGCGGTCTGACTCGGTACGTGCCAGTTCTTATATTCTTACGTGCAACAGCCCAGGTGAAGGCTTTCTGGCCGGAGGACCAGATGCAGGTCTATAAGGTGCGGATCCCAGGAACTGGGTGGAAGCAGACCTGGCCTGACTAGCCAAGGGCATTGGGTGTCCTTCGGAGTAGCAGGCCACCAAGGTGGAAAAGGAGCTGGAGATGCAGGCCCCAGCGGGGCCGGTAGCACCGCACACACACGATTTGCTGAAGTGACCTAAATCAAACTAATTCCCCCGTATGCCACAGTGAAGGTCCCCACAGGAGATTAATGCAGCTTAACTGATGTGCTTTCCCTTTCCGCCGTGTCCCCATGTAGACGCGCCCTCCGCCTCGACTAGAAAGGAGCAGCCCCGCTGCCCGACAATGCGCCCTCTCAATGGGAGCGGGTGCCAGAGGCTGCCGCCGCTGCTTGGCAGCAATACCTGTGCGATCGCTGCCCGGCGGATTTGGAGGGTCAAGGGGAAGGCCCATAGCAGAGCTCTGGGGTGAGGGGAGAGCCCCAGGAGCTGCTGCGAGGGCGGATGGTGGCAGACCCGGTGCCCTTGGAGCACATCTGCCGCCTGAGCAGCGGCTGTCGTGTTCACCCCAACGTTTTCTTTCACATGCTGGTTTCTCGAAGAGCTTGCACTAAGGACAATATCTGTACAGCAGCCCAGGGTCCTTCTCGGGAGCTGAGCTGTGTTACTCCGTGTGAGGCTTTCCCAGATGTCTTCGGTCCACCAGCATCTGTCCTCTTGGTCGCTGCCCTTGGCAGCGCTGGACTGCGTCTCGGGGCTCGGAGGCGGGATCGTTCCAGCAATAGTTAGGAACCGGCGCGATGTCTAAATGTTCGTGCGGCAGCTGAGCCAACGGTTTCTTGTCTCTCTCAACTATCAGGCTACCCTGGCCCAAAGCCTGACATCTTATACCGGATGGAGCGTGGAGAAGAGCCCTGGATCTACACGCCGCGGGGGCCCCTGGTCTGGGAAGGGCCTGACAGCCCCATCCCCGGTGAGTAGCACCTTGGCACTGCCAGGCTCTCTGCGGGAGGGCTGGAGACCGGTCGTGCTCTCGCGGCCTCCCACTTCTTCCCTGGTTTCTTTCAGCAGGTCTCTGGCTTCGCAGCCGGCCTGTCTGCCTTCCCTTCCCCTCGGCTTTCAGAGTCCTCGGAGACTGTGGAGCAACCTCGCAGCGTTTTCTCAGCCCCCCTGCACCCTGGCTAGTAATAGCCGTGTAATGTTAAGAAGCTGATCTAAATGCTTGGAGCAAAGTTTAAAGGAGACTTTGTCTCTTCGAGCTGAGGGGCTTCATGGTACTGTTAGCCAGGGCCCCAACAAAGTTTGTTTTTGGGGCTTTTTTCCTCCCACTGCTGTCCTTGAGGTGACCGCTCGCTCCCCAGAGTAGGATGCCCACCCGTCCTCCTGGTAGCGGGCAGATCCCTGGGCACTGTGCTGACAGGACGGTGCAGCGTCGTCCCCGGGAGGGATGTGGAGCTGTCTCGGTCCGGTCCCATGGCGGGGGGGGATGACAGCTTTCCCCTTCCTGGGTGAGAGCATCCGGGTTGTTTTCCCTGCAGGGGACGCCGTGGGCAGGAGCGGGCCGGAGGAGCAGTGCCACTTCCCAGAGGGCAGTCCCCGGCAGCGCTCTGCGGGATGGGAGAGCCCCGGGAGCTCCTGCCTGGGTGAGTGACGGCGGCATCCGCGACTCCCGCGGTGCTGCCAGCGCGCGGGTCCGAGAGGACTGATCATGCCCACGTTTGCTGTAACTGAGCCCCAAAAACACTTGCAAGGGTCTTGTCTCTCTTGCTCCTTAGACAGCCAAATCCTTCAGGACTCGGCGTTTGAGGGTATGCCGTTCCCTCCTCGTGGTGGTGGGCTAAGGCAGGGCAGTTCCCTGGGTGACATCCCCGACTGGAGGAGGGACGGCACCGTTGTCAGAGTCCGTGGAAACCTGCAGCCCTTCACCGTCCAGCCTGGCTCTGCCTCTGGCTGCTTGCTTCCCCCAGCAGGGCTTTCCTGCTCCGCTGCTGGGGAGGTCTGGGGTCAGGGGTTGCACGCTGCCTGGGGGTATATACATCTCCTTCCCTGCTGCCGGGGCATAAGAGCAGTGTCCTGTCGTTAGCGGCTTGCAACACGTGCTCTGGACCCTCTCTCTTCTGTCTGCCAGGTGATGAGGTTGCCGGTGGAGCGGGGGAGCAGCATCGCCAGCCGTGGGGCAACGTCCAGCAGTGGTCAGTGGTGTGGGAGAGCCCTGAGCGGCCCTGTGCAGGTGAGCCCAGCCTCCGTAGCCTGTCCCAGGCTCTCTAGCGTCCCGGCAGCCCGTGGTTGCATCTTGGCAGCCCTGTCCCAGCACCTCCCTGTTTCATTTCAGGCGCCTGGTGCCCACTCCTGTTTCACTGCGGTTTGTGACCGGGGTTAAGATTTCCCTCTGCTTCTCTTGGAGGCTGTCAGGACAGGGGGTGGCCCATGTTGCTCTCTGCAAGCTGACTGAGTTGCTTCCTTTGGCACATCCCTGAGGCACAAAACCCCTTGGATACCCGCACACAGTTCTCCCCTGCTCTCTGTCTGGGTAGCGCTGTCCCTGCCAGGTCGGAGGGACACTGCTCTTTGCACTCGGGGCTGCAGATCTGGGGAGACCGGCCTGCTCAGCCTTTAATCGCTGGGCTTCGGGGTTGTCTTGGCCAAGGCCCCTGTAAGCAGTCTCTCTCCTTCCCAGCTCCTCTTGTGATCCCGCCGTGCGCTACCAGCGAACGCCTGTTCTGGGTAAAAGCATCTGGGTTGTTTTCCCCGCAGGGGACAGTGGGGACAGGAGCCGATCGGAGGAGCCACGGGCCAGCCCCCAGCGGTGCTCTGCGGTGCGGGAGAGCCCCTGCCCGGGTGAGCGACGCCAGAGCAGCTCCCTCCACCCCCTGCCCCGCAAGGGCAGCGACTATCCCAGCCTCCCTGTGCCTTCAGCTCCCCCCAGCAGGGTTTTTTTGCAATCAGCAGGAGCCTGTCCAGCTTCCTTCCCCTGCCGGCCCGTTTCCAGCCAAGCTCCCTTTCCCCCTCCGTCTTCTGTCTTTCCGGTGTCGTGTAGTACTCTCTCGCTGATTTGGGAACGGAGCCGCTGAGCCGTAAACCTAACGCAGTTCCCTTGGGGGTCTCTGCGGCTGCTGTGTTTGCTCTCCACTCGTACAACACATTTATTTGGTGGTGGTCGGGAGTACGTGAGGGGTATGGGGCAATAACCAGAGAGGAGCAACTCTCATCAGACCAGGGTGAGCCCCTGCTTTGTGGTTGTGTTTCCCAAAGATGAGCGGCCTGGTTTGCTTCCCTGGCTGTGACCCCAAGTCCTCCACTCCCTGGTAGGGGCTGTGGGAGCACGTGCCTTCAGAAAGGCATACCTGGCGTCTGGGGAAAGGTGAGGTTTAGCCCTGTCCGGCGCGATCCCCCTCCCAAGCACGACCTCTGGTTCTCTCCTGCAGATGGCGGCTCCCGGGGCAAGTCCAAGGGGCAGCAACCCGAGGAGGTTTCAAGGACGCTGCAGATGCACCAGGTGTTTCTGGAGGGGTGGAAAGCGGGCGCTGCCCCCAGCCCCGCGCTGCAGGGCGTCTCCACGGACCTGTACGAGTTGCGGGAAAGCGAGCCAGCCCCCGCACGGTGGTGCGCACGGTGCTCGGGGGAAGTCCCCAGCACCCGTCTGGGACCTGGAGGCCGAGTGGGACCCAGCCTGTGCCCGCTGTGTGAGCCAAGCCCTGCGGGGCTGGTGCCCGGGGCGGAAGCGGAAAGCAGAGACCCCATAAGCGACAAGCCCCACCGGTGCCCCGAGTGCGGGAAGGGCTTCCGGCAGAAGCAGTACCTGACCAGGCACCAGCGCACGCACACCGGGGAGCGTCCCTATCAGTGCCCAGAGTGCGCCCAGAGCTTCACCCACGTCTCCAACCTCATCAAGCACCAGCGCATCCACACCGGCGAGCGCCCCTTCGCCTGTGACCTCTGTGGCCGCAGCTTTGCTGTCAAGCAGGTGATGGTGCGGCACCAGCGGATCCACACAGAGGAGCGCCCGTTCGCCTGCACCCAGTGCGACCGCAGCTTCAAGGACAAGCAGAAGCTGGTCATCCACCAGCGCATCCACACCGGCGAGCGGCCGTACGTGTGCGGGGAGTGCGGGAAGAGCTTTGGGCAGAGCCAGCAGCTGAAGACGCACCGGCGGGTGCACACGGGGGAGAAGCCGTACGTGTGCAGCGACTGCGGGAAGGGCTTCCGGCAGCTCTCCAACTTGTACACGCACTGGCGCACGCACACGGGCGAGCGCCCTTACTCTTGCACCCACTGCGGGAAGAGCTTCAGCATGAAGCACGACCTCACCAAGCACCAGCGCATCCACACCGGGGAGCGCCCGTACCCCTGTGGCCAGTGCGGCAAGGCCTTCAGCAACATGTCCAACCTCCTTGCCCACCAGCGGACCCACACGGCACAGAAGCTGAAGGCCGCTGGCTTGGCCCAGCCCAGCCAGAAGTAAGCGTGCAATAGAGGCACTGGTGCAGCTCACCTTTCGGGCACGAGCCCATCCGGAAATAGGTGCAATTGGCCAATGAGTGTAACTGGCGCTGGACGTGCGGGTCGGGTCTCTTTCAGGCCGGCATAAATCGGGAGTTGCTGCATTTCCCTGCAGCGGAACGACAGTTGTGCGCTGCCGGGGCTGGAGGGTGTACAAAAGGAGTGCCCCATCTATGCCATGAGGGTGGGTAACAGGAGAAGCTGGAAGGGGAAGGCATCTGCTCAAGCCAGGTCTCGCTTGCTCTGCTCCCCTGCAGGAGCCAGCTCTGTGCATGGTACACGGCAGCCCCACCGAGCGTGCCTGTGGAGCAGCTCACACCAGGTGGGGACCTCGCCCTTGCTTGTGCCACTGCCTGAGTTGGGACACACGCCTGTGCTGAGCTCTCTTGACCTGGATGGGGCTTGGAAACCGTGGTGGCAGGCATGCTAGGAAAGCTGAGAGAGCATTAAGATTGCCCATGAATGGGGCAACACTGGGATACACAAGACATCCCTTGACTCATCATCTGCTGGGGCCAAGTTCTGCTTAGTTAACTCTTTTTTGTAAATCCAGATTAATTTCCAGGCAATGCTGGTGGTTACTCCAGAATTAGCATCCTATTCTGTTTGAATTGACACCAGTCACCGTTCGACTGTGACTTTTCCCCTTCCTTATGTCTGAGCAGAATTTGGCTGTAGGAGATGAAATGATGACTGGGCCCCTGCTGACTTAGTCAATGAATTGTGCCATTTCAAGTGTTGTTTAAATAGCTTGGGAGAAGGAGACTAAATAAGGATTAGTCGGTGTGCATGGTCATGTAGATCTAGGGCGGTCCCCCCTGCCCTAGGCGGTTGGATGTGACGCATGTGACACGATCGCACCGTTGGATGTGACACGGTTTAATCGCACCCTGTGATTGTTAGAAATCAAATAAGCTCCTGTTGGAAATTTCTCAGCCTAACAGCTCTCGAGCGGTGCTGAGACTCTGCTCATCTCCCAGACTGCTTGGTGGCATGGATGGAGGATCTTCTGGACTCTGTCTTTCCCAGATGAGGACCAGATCTTTACCTGTTGACTTTCTCTGATGAGAAGGCAAACCTCAGGGCTTGGGGAAATGAGCTGCTTAAACTAAAAGATAACGTTGGCACAAAAATAAGTGGTATAAACTGGCCATGACCAAATGTAGCCCAGAAATAAGTAGGTTTCTAACTATCGGGGCAGTGAGGCCCTGGAACAGGTTTCTGCTAGGAGTAGCGGGGACAAAAGGTCTACCTGTTTTTAAGATGCAACTGGATACATCTGTGAAAAGGATTATTTAATTGGATGCTGTGATAGCTGGGAATAGGATTGATGAGGCTGTTTCTAGCCCCATGTCTCCTTATTCTCAGACAGGGCATCACACTGCTCTTTGTAGGTTCAAACCAGCAATAACCCATTTTTATTTTAGAGCCTTGCTTATTCTGTCTTGGGCACCCTGGTGAATGGTGTCTGCTCTCAGTGAGACTCTAAACTTTTTGGGACAGGGACCGGGATATAGTCTGTGTGTATCCAGTGCCCAGCATGGGGGGACCAGACTCCTGACTGGAGAGACTGCTTCAGTGGCTTTCAAACTAAGTTCTGTGAAACCGTGGGATTTTAGGACTCACCAGGGCTTATGCAAAGAGACCTGGGGTAATGGTGGTGGAGGTGGGCTGGCTTGGGTTGCCTGGCTCTGCGTTGGCTCACACTGCCCGCGGCAGGGCTTCTGCAGCAGGAGAAGTGATATGAAAGGATTTTGTGACTCCAGGAAGTTTGAAAGCCATTTATCTAAGTCAGACTTGCTCTGCATATGGCTAATAAATGGCTCAGGTGAGTGAATAGGGTCTGGTCCCAGCATGTGGTGATTGTGAAGCATATGTGGGTAGTAGTTTATAGGGGGTGGGAGGTATCGGGTCTCTGGTGACTGTTAGGTAATTGTACTGGCATTGCTTTTGGAAACCTCTGTGGAGACAGACTGCCAGGTGCTAAAATGCTCTTTAACTCATCGGAGAGCTGCTGAATGAGAGCCAACAACTGGAAGCTGAAACCTGTTGCATTCAAATTAGGCATACGGTACAAGCTGGTAACACTAAGGTTGATTAACCATTGGCACAAGTCCCCACGGGAAGTTACGGCATCTCTCTTTCCTGATGATTGCAGATCCAGACGAGATGTCTTCCTGGCAGATAATGCTGCTGGCAGGGGCACGTTATTGGATTCGGTGCAGGAGCGAAATCCTTTGACCTGTGTGGTATTGGAGGTCAGGCTGGATCATGTTTGCTCCTTCTAGCCTTAAATTTCACGAATGAATCCATCACACAGTTGGCCATACTTTGCTCTACCTCCTTTTTTTTAAACACTCTCGTACTGGAGACAGAAGTTTAGATTGAGGGGGGGAAAAAGTAGTGCAGAGGCCGAGTTGTTGACGTTGGCTTAGAAAAATCAGTCCAGCTGCTCCCTGATTGCGTTTTCCAGGTGAGACCTAATTCTCCGGTACTCTCGATCCTCATGGTGGGTTGCTACACACCCTTTACCTTTTTCTGCTTAGATTGTAAGCTCTTCAAGGCAGGGACTGTTTCACTGAGTGCTTGTATAATGAGGCCTAGATCTCACGGGGCTCTAGGGACTCCTGGCTATCCTGCTGGGGCACGACGAGATGGGTGTCTCAGTTTTCCCAAAGTGCACGCCCAGGTACAGTATTAGGTGCAGGTGCCCAAATGGCAACAAGTTTGTGTTGAGAGAAAAGGTGTTTTGTGGGCTGAGGTGTGGTTATTATCAGCGAGGCGAGAGTATTAAGAAGCAGTTGCAAAACATACAGTCGTACACTGGAAAAGGACCCAAGACCAAGATTTCTCCAGTGGGTGTTTGTGTGCGTGTGTGTGAGTCTTTAATTCCCCCTCCCCCAAGTCCTGTGCAATCCCAATTATTTTGTGACCTGCTTGAAGCAGGGTTTTTTTTTTTTTTAACCCTTTTTGTTAATTCTTGCATGATTGCTGTTCTCTAGAATTATATTACATCCCAATGTGGTGAAATAGGGAGTCCTCGTAGGAATGAATCGTACTGGCATTAGGTCATAGGATGAAGGGGAAGCAGGGCTATAAGGGACCTCCCAAGGTCATCTTGGCCAGTCCCCTGCTTAAGCCAGGATCATCCCTGACTAAACCGGCCCAGCTAGATGTCTATTCATCCTGCTTTTGAAAATTTCCAAGGATGGAGATACCACTACTGCTCTAGGCAGCCTAATGTCTGGCCACCCTCATAGTCAGAAAGTTCCTTCTATCACCAACCTAAATGTCCTCTGTTGCAGCTTGTTAGTCCTAGTCCTGTCCCCTATGGCCACAGAGAATTTCCACTCTATAATTGTCCTTCCGGCATTTAGAGGTGGTGCAGTCTCCACACTTGGAGGTGTTTAAGACCCAGGCAGACAAAGCCCTGGCTGGGATGATGCAGTTGGGGCTGGTCCTGCTTGGGGCAGGGGGTTGTGACCTGAGGTCTCTTCCAACCCTCGTTCTCTGTGATTCTGTGATCCCCCATTTGATTCAGCGTCATAATTCCTAAGTTGCAATGTAAAGTCAAAATGAACTGGAGCTTTTTACACTGCACATTTTTTTACGTATAAAACAGATTTTTTATACGTCCTTTCCATTATAAGGCCCTGTTATCAGTTGCTTATATCTTTGTTATCAGTTGCTTATATCTTTATGAGATTTTAACCATCTAGGCTAATGTGTTTTTTTTTTTAAATACTGGGTATCTGCCTTGGACTAGTATTTGGGGAAAGTTGCAGAAAAAATAAATCCAGTTTCAAGAATGATATTTAGGGAAAAGTCTTTGCTTTGCCCATATTTAAAAAACAAAACTTGCATAGCCTTTTCAAGTTAGAAGCTTTCGGGCCTCCATACTTTGGAGCAGGGACTTGGAAACTGGTAGGGAGATAGTCAAATTTGAGTGTTTTTTGGAGGAACAGTAAAAGGCACATCCATGACTAAGCCACAGGTTGACTGGCATGCAGTGGAGTTTGAATTAAAGCTGCACAGGATACAATAGCTCTGCCATGTGTTAGGTTTTTAAATGCTGGACTTTGCAACCTGAGCATAAACCAGTGTAATATTATTTTTTTAATGTGATTTCACATATATATGTATGATCTAGGACTACAGACTCTTTATGGCCGGGGCACTTTGAGTTACAATACCTTTGGGATTGTGGGTTGGATCACAGCTGCTCCACATTATTGTTTTTGTGTTTTGTTTTTTTTCTTTTTGCCCGAGTGTTCTCTAAGATTAAAAGACTAATTTATAATGTAATTTAATTTAAAGGATTAAAATCACTGGGTGACCAGGAGTGTTCTGCTTATTTCACATATTTATGATTGACCTCTCTGCAACATTTTGTTTTGGTGTTTTGTTTTTTCCCTTGGTAAATCTGAAATACAGTTTGTTCCCAAATGCAGTGGTCTTTACTATTTACTGAGTGTGAACAGTGTACTTTTTTTTTATTCATTCAGTACTGGAAAAAAGACATGGTCCCAGCCCCAAGGAGTCAAAACCAAACTTGAACTCAGTCTGGCAAATAGCATCGGCTCAGAGAACTATGGTCTAAATTAGGCTCACCTGCCCAACACACGTTATTATAGGCAAATAATAGCGTATATATGGTTTCTTTGATTATTTTGTGATGGTGTATACAGCATGGTTCCTGCCCAGAGGTGCCGGCAGCCTGACGGACGTGGAGATTTGGTGGTGGACATCTAGGAAGGGATCGGCATACACCGATTTTAATTTTCACCTCACTTTCTTCTCGGCTACATATGGTTGTAGGGAAGGCAGCAGTGGCCTGAAAGGAGTAGCCATTTGGGGCCCTAATGGGGTGAACATGTTGTTAAAGGAGTGTGCACAGTAAGAACAGTGGTGGCCTCACATGGGGACTAAGACTTTGCTCCCTCCCTCATGGCCGGTCTGAAGAAGAGAGTGATTAGAAAAGAAACGAAGACCTTGATTCAGCAAAGCACTTGTGCATGTGCTTCACACGTGAAGCCAAGGCCACTGGTAAGGTGGCATCTTGTGCTGGCAAGCTAAATAGTCTTCAGGTTCAGAGATTGCCCTGAGGAGGTCACAGGAACCCTTTAGCCTGGCCCCAGTTCTCCAGGCAGTGGGGAAGGGGCTTCTATGGGCCACTGTCTACCTCCATTCAGGACAGGGGCTGCTATGTGCCCTTGGGGAGCTGGGGGGGGCAGGTGTCCCCATTCCATATAACTGGGCCCTGACGTGGTTAGCAGCTTGTGTGGCTTGGCTTGCATGGGATAGAGGGGGCTATGGGGCCAAATCTGGCTCTTGCCCCATGGTTTGGGATCTGGGGATGCAACAGGATTGCAGGAGAGCTGAAACATTGGGGATGGTTTTGCTTCACCCTTTCCTCCTAGCAGGCAGCCAAGAATGGAGGCCACCAGTCCACTTCCTTAACATCTTGTTTTACATCTGCTTTATGTTAAGGCAGGGACACCTGTAACTTTTTCTATTTTACCTGCTTGGCACCTTCACCCTCCTGCTAGTTTATTCAGGGTGTCTGTGTCAGCATCTGGAGTCCATGATGACTTGGGGTTGGGGAGGACCAGGTTAGAGAGCTTCTGGAGGGGCTGGATGTGTTCAAATCAGTGGGTCCAGATGCTCTCCACCCCAGGGTGTTGAGGGAGCTAGCTGGGGTTATTGCAGGGCCCTTGGCACAGCTTTATGAGCGCTTGTGGTGCTTGGGCCAGGTGCCAGATGATTGGGGGCCAATGTGGCCCCCATCTTTAAAAAAGGGAGGAGGGAGGACCTGGGCAACTATAGGCCCATCAGTCTTACCTCAATCCTAGGGAAACTCTTTGAGAAGATCATCATGGAGCACATCTGTGATGGGCCGGCTTCAGGGATGATGCTCAAGGGCAACCAGCACGGTTTCATTAGGGGCAGGTCATGTCAGACCAACCTGATTGCCTTTTATGATCAGGTCACAAAAGCCCTGGATGCAGGTGTCGCTGTGGACGTAGTCTTTCTGGACTTCAGCAAGGCCTCTGACACCGTCTCCCACCCCATCCTCATTAAAAAATTGGGCAACTGTGGCACTGATGCCTACACAGTCGGATGGATTGCAGATTGGCTGGAGGGCCGCACTCAGAGGGCGGTGGGGGACGGGTCATATTTGACCTGGGGGGGAAGTGGGCAGCGGAGTCCCCCAGGGCTCGGTCCTTGGGCCTGCGCTGTTCAATTTCTGCCATGCAGAATAATTTCTAATCTTCCCCTATATAGTAATTTTACCTATTTGAAGTATGATGATACCCCCTCGTTCTTGGCTTCTCTAGATCAAACAAGCACTGTGCTTCCAGTCTTTCTTCACAGGTCGTGTTTTCTAGGTCTGTTTACTTGTCTTTTTCTCTGCTGGGCTCTCCCTCGTTGGGCCACATCTTTCCTGAACTACGGTGCCCCAAGCTGGTCACGATACTCCCCGCCTCAGTCTTCTCTTCTCCACACTGAATAATTCTACCTTTTTCTGCTTTGCCTTGTAAGTCAAGTTTCCAAAACCTCTAATCATTTTTGTCCCTTTATGCTGGATTCTTTTCACTTTGCCTACATCTTTGTGAATTATGGTGCCCCAGATTGGACACTACTCCAGGTGAGGCCTC
Source organism: Crocodylus siamensis (assembly GCF_052110815.1). NCBI lineage: Eukaryota > Metazoa > Chordata > Crocodylia > Crocodylidae > Crocodylus > Crocodylus siamensis. The sequence goes on from NC_143399.1 coordinate 206,013,084, forward strand.
ACTGTGTTCCTCCGCAGCACTGAAGAAGCCCTTCCCTTGATGTCAGTGGGCTCTGGATCAGGACCATGGTGCTGCTGAGCCAGCTGAGACCCAACTAAATAGTCAACTCCATTTAGTGCATTCCTATTTTCTTGCAAAGCTGCTACTTCCTTATGGTTAGAGCGGCAGCAGGTGGTGCTGGCGAGCCAAGTCTTAGCTCCTTGCAGGGAGGTACAGCTGAACTCACAAAAAAGAGCGATGATCAGTGACCCAGCCAGGATGTGTAATGGGGCAGTGGGGGAACCTGCAGGGAAGGGAGACAGCTCAGGAGCAAGAAATGCATGCTCCACATCAGTGCTGTGCTCCCTGTAGACCCTGAGCTAGGGGCTGAACAAGTGAATTGGCTTTATGATGGGGTTTCACCAGGGTCTACAAATGGCATGGTGCAGTTCCCTGCTGTAGCAGGGTGCTGGGCTTGGGGTCAGTAACTTAGACTGTGCCAGCTCCTTTCCAAGACCTGAGGAAGGGCACTTTGTGCCTGACAGCTTGTTTAATTTCTCCCCCAACTCTACAGTTTGTCCAATAAAAGATCATAGGAGAATAGTGCTGGAAGGGGCGTCATGAGACCATCTAGTGAAGGCAGGATCCTTTTGACTAAGCCATCCCAGCCAAGTCTCTGTCCAACCTGCTTTTGAAAATTTTCAAGGGGAAATTTTACAACTTAGAATATCACCAAACCCTGTTACTTCTCACACCTGAGCTCAGGGAATCGATTCTTGCTTTTCTGAAATGCACTGCGCTGACCTGCTGTGTATAAAATCGCTAAGCTCTTCTTCCTGGGCAGACTCAGCCCGGCAGTCTGCAAACCCCACTCAAACCTGACCCGTGCTTAAGCTCCAGGTCTCCGATCTGGAGCAGGCTATGGCAGAGCTGACGGATCCTCTCCTGAAGCGAACCGACTTGCAGAAGGTCTGTGTGCTTGTGCCGATGCCCACCTTCGTCACCATTTATCACGAGGGTCCTTGTGCATGTGTGCGTGAAAGTGCGTTTTGACCTGGCAACAAATGTGCTGTTGCTAACTCTTGTGACTTTATCGTGACTCTTGGTGACTTCCTTAAAGCTGCAGGACCCAGAGCCACGTGAATAGGAGGGGATCTCAGGGTTCATTTTTTTTTTTTTTAAAAGATTGTTTCTAGCACGCCTGGCTGTAGAGGAAACCCTGTGAAGGTGACCTGGGCATATCATAAAGGTTCAACACCCCCCAGGGCCTTGCCTGCGGCTCACCTCATTGCTTCGACTCTGGCTGGGGCTGCGAGCTAGGTTTGCTTGCCTACGTGCAGCAATCCTTGTGCCATTATTGCAAGAAGAGGCCCGGGCAGGCACCTCGAGGGAGAGGGGCACTTCACTGGGACGGCGGGGGGGCCCTGCTTCACCTGCTCCTCCGTTTCCCTTCCTGACCCCCTCTAACAGCAGCCAGGTTTTCAGTCTAACCCCCCTGCATCTCCTGCCGGCAGAGCTGTCCTGTATCTCTCTAGCAGGCCAGACTGTTCGGCCGCATGTCGGGAGCGGGAGGTCAATGTGTAACGAGAGGCACGGCCGAGGCGTGCCCTGCGGTGGTGTGCGGGGGCTAACGCCAGCAGTCAAGGTCTGCGCAGGGGTCAGCGGTGCAGAAGCGGTGCCATCGTTCCCCGGGACAGCAGCCCGTGAGACCGCAGGAGAAGCTGAGCTCCTCTTCCCCGCCACCCCCCTGCCCTCCCCGCACCTCCAGCGCTGCAGGATGAGGCCCTGGCTGCTATGGGGGCTGGCGGCTGCGTTGGTCTTCGTGGTGGTGGCCGGCACCGACGGGACGGATGCCCCGGCGACGCCTGGTGGAGTCGAGGAGGAGGTTTGTGGGTGGGGAGGGGGAGGTGGGTGGTGGGTGCTCTTGCCAGGCACCGGGCGCAGGGAGCGGGGTGCTTCGAGATGCAGAAGAGGCGAAGCCCCGGCTGCTCCTCGCAGTGCTCGTGCGTGTGCCCCCGTGCCTGTCTGCGGCGTGCTGGCCCCTGCCCCGTGGCTCGCTCCTGTGATGCGATCCTCTCTGGACCGCAGGGGCCGATGCTCCGCGGGCCGAGGGCCGGACTGAAGGGCTGGTCCGTGCAGCCCGATGCCCCGTCTAGCTCTGACCTGCACTTGCAGCATGGCGGGGAGGCCCTCGGCCCGATGCCCCTGTTCCTCTGATATCAGCAGGCTCGTGCTGCGTGTGCCCCTGCCCCCGGGGCAGATGCGACCGTCCGTCGCAGGCCTCGGCCTGGGGGCAGTCCTGTTTCCGCTTCTGCTCGCGCCTCTCTGCTGTGGGTTTGCTGCCCCTGCCCTGTCCCAGCGACCACTTCCACTGCTGCAGTGGGGCTATCCCCAAGTCTGTCACCTGGCATGGAGCTGGGGCTGTACCTGCTTATGTCCCAGCCCTGGAGAAGGGCATCTGGTGCCTGCAGCTGTGTCCAAAATCTCTCCTTGCCTGTGCAAGCCTGCTTGAAACCTCCTGCCATGGCTTCACTGACAACGGAGCTCCCTGCTACAGCACGGGTCCCATAAGAGAGATCACCAAACGCAACCGGCTCCTGCTTGACCCTGGGACAGCTCGGTGCCAGGGAGAAGGCGCCCAGCAGAGATTTGTTAGAGATGGGGACGTTTGCAGCCAGTGAGAGGATTATGGGAAGAGTGGAGGGAGGGGGACAACTGCCCCATGCCCCCCCCCAGACTGCCTGATAGTACCCCTGCCCCTCCCAAAACAGCGCCCTCGTATCTGCAGCTTGGCCCCACCCTGCTCCCCGCTACGCGAGGGGCTTCCCAGGTTGCAAGCTGCCCCGCACGTCCCCAGGCCGGGGAGGGATGGAGGTGCTGGGCGAGGGGGTGGTGCTGACCGGGCCTGTTGGACAGCACGTCCAGATCGTGGGCTGTCCAGTGCTTCACCAGCGATTGGCTGAAGTTCTCCCTCGCCCTCTCCCCACCCAGGGCCATCCCCGGTGGGCGGGGGGGCTCTGCTCACATATTTGTGCGACCTTTGGCAGTGGCTGGGGGTTTGCAGGGCAGGGGTCTATTGCCAAACTTGTGCAACAGGCAAACCCTTCTTCATGGACTCAGCCAAGAGCTGCTTTTGGGGGGAGGCAGTGGGGTCAGATTTAACAAGCCCTGTCTCGCACCCCAAGGGGCTTTAGCTGTTTGCACTTGGCAGGTTTTGTTTGCCGCTGACGCCTCTGTCCTGGCCTGCAGGACCCTGCCACGGGTCCTGTCCTGAGATCAGGCACGCTTTAGCTCCTGGACAATTTTGCAAACTAACACCCCGGCCCCTGTTTCAGTGCTCCGGCACTGCGCGCGGTCCTCGGACCCTGTCCTGACCTCCGACGCTGCTCGGACAATCAAAGACGAGCCCTGCAGGCTCCCCAGCCCCCTTAGCACTCGGCGGTCTCATCTCGTCTGCAGACAAGGGGCTCGTGGAATTCGTGAGCGATGATGAACGCCCTCCGCTAACGAGCTCTGGTGATAACGGTCAGGCCCGTCCCTCATGCCAAATTGTTTCTATCCCCAGGGTCAATGGTCACAGGAGGGACGCAGCAGCATGACAAAACGCAAGCTCAGAAGGCCCTGTTCTGGCTGCTTTTCTATTCTGGGAAACGTGAGTAGAGGACGGGGCAGGCAGCCAAGCGCTGGGTGCACCTCAGACAGGGCCGACCACGAAACGATTAGGGCCCAGCTACACGTCAGCTGGGTAGAAACCAGCTAGAGAGCTGTTACACATTTTCAAGCACTAACATTATAGCTGGTTGGCTCTTTTGATAGCTGGACAGTCATTTGTATCCTGTGATAATTCATTTGCAGATGTGGCCAGTCTAACTTTATTGCGCGGTTCACTTTATTGCGCACTTTATAGCGCGATATATGTAGTGTATAGCAGGGGCTTTAGAGAAAGAAGCTGGACGCTGTAGATCAGGGTCTGGGAAATGGGAGACTTGAGGTGCAAGTGAACAACACACAACCACCAAGCTGGTGCCAGTGCAAACCCGAGTACGAACAAAGCGGCCTGGCAGGGGGACAGCCGCCCCCACGCCCCAACCCAAGGGGCGAGCTCTTCACAAGCCGTCCTTGTGCAGGGCTCCCAGCAGTTTCCACAGGACTCGGACCAGGCTCAGGGTGGCTTTGCTTAGATAAGCCTAGACCCTGAGGTTGGAAAGGATGCTGGGGGCCCTCTAGTCCCAGCCCTAAACCACCCCAGACAGATATCTGCCCAGCCTATGTGTGAACCCCCCAAATCCCACACTGGGCATCTCCAGCTCTAAGCTGCAGGGACTGGGAGAGCGCAGAAGTGGCCCATGACAGGCCTCAGGCCAGGCTGCAGCTGGAGTCTCGCAGACCCCCCAGGCAGAGGCCTGCTCCCCTGCTGCACGCTCCGGGGTGTGGGCATGTCCCTTTGCTGCATCATTGGTTGCTTGATGCAAACACAGGGGAGGCTCCTCTCTGCAGTCGCCCCTCCGCTCTGGGACGTCCTTGGCCAGAACCCGAGCCTGGATGACTTTCAGAAGTGCTGCAAGGCAGGCATTGACCAAAAAAATTAGGACGAGCCGTTGTTCAGGCTGTCACTGCTTGTCTGGATGTTTTAGCTCCTTTTCCAGTTGTTTTGCTCTGTTTGCAAGTGATCTCTCTTTTTTTATTGCAAGCCACCCTAAGCCCTCGTTGGGAAGGGCGGCATAGGAATGAAATACATACAAAATCAAATAAATACTGGTGACGCTAGGCCCAGAGGCACTGGAGAATCCCTCCTGGAGTCTCCTCCCTATGGGAGCTTCTGTCTGGGTCAGACCTGTTGTCGAGGTCAGGGCTCTCCTGGACTGTTGTGCGTCCTCTGGGAAGTGTGAGGCCTCCCCTTTAAGTGGCCAGTGATGCTATCTTTGCACAGCAGCTGCACTACCTTTCAGCTACATGGTTGGTGTCACACAGACCTAAAACCAGGGGCTGGATTGCAGACTACAGCACAGATACCACAAGTGAGAAGCATCCTTGCTGATGTAGAGCCACCCCACCACGGTGCCCTTGCACCCCAGCTCTCCCCAGCCCCAGGTGCCCTTTGCTGTCCTCGGGGCTCTGAGGTTCCTCAGGGCAGCCTGCGCCCCTCCTCCTTTGCAGCACCCAGCCAGGAGGGAAAGGCAGGGATGGTGGGGACCCAGCCCACAACCCAAGGAACTGGGGTCGGTTGGTTCTTGTCACTCCCTGTACAGCAAGGACCTTTCCCCAGCACCCGAGGACCCCCAGGTACAGCAGAGCCGGTGCGCAGAAAGCTGTGAGCTCCGATGAGCAACCAGGCAGCAAACCTTGTTCTGTCTGAAACGTGGAGGGAGAGCCGAGGGGCCAGCGTCCTTCCAGTCTGAGCCCGCGGTGCAGCCAGAGCCTGCGCTCCCAGAGAGGGCACCGGGGCTCCTGCCGGGACAGGGTGCATGGGAGGGGAACAGGGCTGAGACGTGTTGTCACCGACACTCAAGATCACCCCATGAGCCCACCCCAGTGCCCTGCTGCCCCTGCCCCCACAGTTACCCAGTGACCGCACTGAGATGGGTCTCCAGTTTAATAGTTTCACAGTTTATTAGGGGCTGGAAGGGACCTCGCAGACCAAGCGACCCCAGCATGGTGACTGTTCAGTCTCCAATGGTCTCCTTCTGCAGGATTCAGAGTCCAATGTCCGAAAGAGAAGGACACTCTACAGAGCCGTATCAGCTAATAGGACCACAGAGCGTGGCCGCTTTAGCCCTTTCATTCAGAAGCCTACTAAGCCCCTCAACACACAGCCGGAGGTGAGCGGGAGGAGACGGCGCGTGCCAGAACAAAAGCCATGCGATGAAGCCCCTTCCCTGCGTGATGGGTGCAGAGAGCGTGGCGGTGCCCAATGCCTGGCCTGCTTGGGAGGCTGCAGCAGCGATGCAGCTACAGCACGTGCAGGGGGACAGGGGATGTGGAGGTGTCTCGGGAGGAAGGGCACGGGGGGGTCTGCTGTGCTTCAACCCCTTCTGCCACCGGTTCTTAGCCTGGTACTGCCCAGGCTGGGACACCAGACGGACAGAGCAGAGACAGCCCCACCCACAGCCATAACCCCGCAACATACCCTCTCATAGGAGCATCCGCTTGGAAGGGACCTCAAAAGCCATCGCACCTTGCACGAATGCAGGAATGCTACTGCTACCCTATCCCTGCTCAAAGCATGAGCAGCCACCTCCTGAAAGCCTGCAGAGACCCAAACTGCAAGGCATTTTTCCCAGGGATTGAATCTACATCTACACTGCTGCAGTTTGAAGGCATTGCTTCACATCCTGCCTTCTGCAGCAAGGGGGAACAGTTATTCTCCCTCTTCTTTAGGGCAGCCCTTCAGATATGCAAAGATTTCTGTCATACTCCCTGCCCTGTTGCAGAAAAGTTACCTTTTCTGCAAGCTCATCGTGCCCAATTTTTTTAAGCTCTCCTCATACAACTGCCTTCCACCACCTGGGTCACTTTTGTCTCCTGCCCCTAGACCCTGTCTAGCTTCTCCACATCCTTCTTAAAATAGAAAGCTTGGCCAGAACTGCGGGCAATACCATATTATATTTCCCCAGCAGTGGCTTCCTACAAAAATGTAGGAAAAAAGGTTTTCCAGAGTCACGGCCGACATGGAGGCACGGAGCAAACCTTCCTGGAAACAGCACATCTAGGAAGCGCGCCATCCCAGGAGACCGTCTGGGAGAGGCAGCCGAAACTTCTTGGTGTGGCAGGGTAGCAAACGAGGCTAGGCCCCAGCCCCTTGCAAGGGCAGTATTGAGATTTTTACTTCTTCACTGTTCATAGTTATTTATAGAAGTTCCTTTAAATGCGCCAGCGCAGTTTTCTCACTGAAGTATGACAGATTGCAGTCAGCAAACTTCCCTAAGCCAGCTCGGCTGCTTCTGCAGGATACGTGCTCAGCCAAAAGCCACTGCAGCTGTGAGCGGACTAACACGGGGCTCTGTCCCCTCTGCTTTCCTGGGGCAGAGACACCTTGGCAGCCATTAGAGCAGTGTCTACATGCTTCTATTCCAGCAAAGAAAAATCAGCATCTCTGCCTAGGACACTCCCCAGGTTGGGAGGGCCGTGCTCCATCGCGAGTTAAGAGCCTGTTCTCTCCCATCCTGCACATTGGGCTGTTCTTCCAGAGGTGCAGCGCCTTGCATTTATCTGCCCTGAACTTTCTCCTGTCTTGTCTAGTCCAGCTCTCCAACCTGTCCAGATCCTTTTGAATTCTACTCCTTTCCTCCAAAGCGTTTTCAGTCCTTCCCAATCTTGTGCCATCTGCAAACTAGATTGGGAAGCTCTCTCTTCTGGCATCCAGGTCACTAATAAATGCATTAAATCACATCAGACTACAGCAGAAACCTCTGGAGCCTCAAAACCTGCTATTCTGACCCGGATTCACTGATAATTAACCCTGTGTAGGGGTTTAGCCCAGAGGAGAGCTGTGTCACTATTGATGCACTAACAAACTTCATGAACCCACCCCTCTCCAAGCACCCAGCCCTCACCCCGAGCCCACCTCGGTGTTACCTGGTGGAGCAAGGTCTCTCATTGTTTCTTTCTGGAGCTTCAGGGGGAACTACACAGGCAGAGGAGGGAACTCAATGGGACTCGGAAACCCAAACCCACCAGAAAGCAGTTCAGGCCTGGCTCCGTGCACATGTTCAGCTTGAAACCTGCTGAGCACCTCCAGGTACCGTTGGTGCTGGGGCGGGAGGAGGGGGCCGTGACTCCAGAAGGGAGCAGCGAAGCCCCTTCCCTGCGTGCTCGGGTGGAGAGGGGGCACATGCACCCGGAGCCCTTGGGAAGCTGGGTCAGCGATGCAGGGAGAGGGGAAGGGGTGTTCCTGGGGGGGTAGGTGTCTCAGCAGGAAGGGCATGGGGACCCCCCGAGCACCCCAGCCTGGGGCTGCGCAGGGGAGAAAATGGACAGTGGCTAGGGGCACGTCAGAGACACTCGGAGGAAACACTCACGCTTCTATGCCAGGGGCTTGGGGGCTGCACTGCTGGTCACCACCCAGGGGCTCGGATGCCAGATGCCCACTGCTAATCAGCCGGCCCATGCCCTCCCCACTGGCATGAACCAGGCTTTCAGGCCCCATCCTCCCGCCTGCTGCTGGCTCCCATAGGGCCTTACAGTCCCGCTAGAGGAACCCCCTCCTCCATCCCGCTGTCTGCGCTACACGAGCGTGGTGCATGTCTCACCTGCCAGCACCCTGGAGACGACCCAGCAGGAAGCTTTGGGTCTGGGTGCGAGGCTGCAGGGCACCTAGGGAGAGGTGGGTCCCCTGTCAAGGGCTCCTCGCTGGCAGGACATGAGCTGTGCAAGCAAGGCCCAGCCCTTCTGCTCTCCTTCCACAGCATCGCGACCTCCTGCTGGAAGTCGGTGGGGAGGTGATGGGGGCAAAGCCAACTGGGCTCGAATCCCATGTCCCCTGCTCCGGCTGCTACGGCCCCCTGAGCACCCCCAAGGTAAGGTGTGGGGTGGGGCCATGCAGAGGCCTGGGGTGGGGTGAGTGTCACCCCCAGGTCACTCCACGAAAGCTGGTGACTCTCCAGGGGGTCCTAATCATGCCGCCTGGCCACAGCAATGGGATAGCTATAGCACCGCATGCCAGGGCCTGTTGTCTCCACGGGCGGTGGGCTACGTGATAGCCACCCCTGCACCCACACCTCAGCACAAAAGCTGCTTTGGGGCCCCCCCCGCCACACCCTGCACCCTTTGGCAGAGTTTCTCAGCCTGCACCTTGGTGACTCGCGTCTGAATCTGCCCCGTGGCTTCAGCAGCGGTGACCTTCAGGACACATTGACTGGCGATGCACTGTCAATATTGACCCGCATGAAGCCAAGGTTAATAATTAGCACAGGGCACAATGAGTCCTGGTGTTTATGGGAGCAGAGGAGTCAGCGAATGCACCGACAGTATCCTTCACGTCTCCACGAGACAGCTCTGGGTGCTTCTCGCCTGCGACGAGGGACTTCTCATATGGGGAGGGCTAGAAAGCCCATATGACATGCGCCCACCCAAACCTGGTCTGTTTGGGAAGGGAGATGAGGCAGGCAACAAAAGGAAGGTGTCCACAGCGGACACGGGAAATAATGGACTAACATTTCAACGGGGAGGATTTTGGTTAGAGGTGGGAAGAGCTGTCTCGCGCTGAGGGTGGGTCAGCCCTGGGACAGACACCGAGGGAGGTCGTGGATGGAGAGTCTCCATCGTCGGCTGCGATGGCGGGACAGGCATAATCCTGTCTTGGGCAGCAGGGGAGCTGGACTGAAAGGCCTCTATTGGCCTCTTCCAGCTCTGTTTTTCTAGGATTTTAGGGCTCTCATGAGACAAAATGAAAGAGCCAGCTCCCAAGTGCTGCGAGGGGGCTCAGGGCTGTCACAACATGACTCAAGGCCGTGGAGACGTGGCCGATACCGGAAAATCCTTCCCCTGCAGGGAAAATACGTGACCAGCCGCGGTCACAGCACGTCTCTCTCTGCCCCGTAGGATCAGCGCCAGAGGAGAGATGTCCAGACGTCTCGGGGACCCAGACCCACAAGAAAACCCGAATCCTCCGCGAGAGGCTCGGTGCGGTGAGCGGCGAGGCGGGCGGGAGCAAAGAAACCCTGTCCCTTATCTAGGGCATCAGAAAAGACGTGATGCACTGGCTGCTCTTGGCAAGCCAGGCCGGGCAGCCGGAGGACGAGCCCGGGGAGAGGGGCTGGGGCCGTACTCCGGGGAAGTGCTGGAAGGGGACAGGAGTTGGCTCCGTGCCCCGTAACCATTAAGGAAGCCTGTCCATGTCCTGACTCCCCCACACTGATAGGCAGCCAGCCCCTGCCCTCCACCGTGGCCCTCGTGCCCCACCAGCTCCTGCCCCGCTCATGCTGGCTCCCCTCCACTTCCCAGTGGGGCACAGTCGTCTTCCTCCCCTCCGTCGTCCTCCTGCGCCAGGAGCGGCACTGGGCCACACCGATGGCGTAAGTAGGAGCAGCTCCTTACTCCCGCTGGCGTTGACCCTCTGCTCGCAGTGAGACTCACGCACGTGCCGTGGTGGCTGCCGAGGAGCAAGGGAGCTGCAGATGGGCTGGACCTGGGAAGAGGGAGCTGGGAGGTGGCCTTGCCACCAGCTCCCTGGGGAGTCGCACGCCCACTGCGGACAGAGGTTTAGGGGGCCGGGGTGGACCACAGCCAGAGATTCAGCTTTCAGGCTTGCACCGCAGCTGGGCTGGAGGCTAACCCTAGGGAGCAGCGTAAACGCGGCGCTGGCTGCAGCTTTTTAGGGTTGAAGCCTGTCAAAGAATAGCCACCGAGCCCTCTTCTGGGAGGGAAACTGAGGCACCGAGGAGTCGCAGGTCAGGCAACAGAGCCCGGGTGAGACGCCGAGAGTGCCTGGCTCCAGGCTCACGTGCCGGTCACCTGCCTCTCCCCACAGTGCCGCGTCCCAATGCCGCAGGCTGTCGCCCTCCCACCCTGCCCCGGCATGCAGCGAGTGGCAGGTGCCGCGGCCCCATGGCTCACCCCTCCATCTCCCTGCAGGCAGGGCCCCCTGCAGAGGGGCTGCTGAGCACCAGGGCCAGGAAGGAGGACCGGCGGCCCGCAGCGGGGAAGCGCAGGGCCAAGGCGCGAGAGACCGTGGCCAGCTACTGCACCGGCTGCTACTCCAACCTCATGCTGCGAAGCCCCCCGGCTGCCCCCGATGAGAAGGGGGGCAAGGGGCTGAGCAAACATTAATCACTGCCCTTGCTGCCCTGCCACCGGGGCCTCCGGGTCTCCCACGGCACAGCCAGGGAGCAGCCCAAACAGGAGCCTTTCCCTGCCCGCTGAGCTTTGGAGCTCAGTCAAAATGGAAACCAGATTCCCCTCCAGGTTGTGCCCGGTGGCTGGCACAGACGTGCCCTGGTTTCCCGGCATGAGATGGAGCAGAAGCAAATATCTTTGTCTGGGTCCCGCCAGTCTCCCCCCGCCTTGTTCCTCACCGCGGCAGGCCGGAGGGCACGGCCGTGCCGGGGTCGTGGGACCAGACTTGCTGCTGTCTGGTGCTCGAGACTAATGCTCTGTGCTTTGCAAAGCCACATCAATAAAATCAGCTTGAGAAAGAGCCGAGCCCGTCGGGTGAGTGTGCGCGGTCCGGACGCGGGACCGACCTGAGAGCGCCGGCACACGCGCTGCTCCACGCGACCCGCTGCAGCGCTCCCGCCTGGGCCTGGCCACGGCTCCGTGTCCTCGGTTATCCCCAGCATCGATGGCAGGGAAGAGGTGGCCAGAGACCACAGCACGGGGGGGGGGGGGGGATCTGGGCCGGCACCCTGCAGCGCCTCCATGTTCCTCCTCGACCCGCGAGACCACGGGCACGCGGTGGCAGACTGGGCCTCTGCTCTGGGCGGACCAGGTGCCCGTGTCACCAGGCCACCGTGGCAGCTACCACTGCCCAGGACCCTGTCCCCCCCAGACTGGCCTTTGCTCTGCTGGTGGCCTGGTGGGGCTGAGGAAATGGTTACCTGGAGTCCTGGGGGGAAAGGAGGGTTGGGAGAGCGAGGCGGGTTTTGCAGCCTCACAGCTGGTACCGTCCTGCGAAGCGTGCCAGGGGCACCGCCACTCCCCAGTGATGCTCAGCCCCTGCAAGCACCGGGGCAGCAGTTATTTGTGTTTCCCGTGCAAAGGGCTGCAGGAAGCAGCTGATAATGGACCGGCAGATGATGGACCAAGCTCCAGAGACAAGAGGCACGGAGGAGAGGAAGTGTGCTCCTGGCGGACTCCCCAAGTTGCTCAGCTCTGGTTTCTTGCTGTGAATCAGTGCTTTTTTGCTCACTGCATTTTTTATCAGGACATGTAGTGGTCGGCGAAGCCTGCACCTCCCAAGGGCCTTTGCACTGCCTTCACTTTACTACAGCCTAGCATGAGCAACACTCCCACATCAGCCGATCGAAAGGAGCCATGTGCCAAGGGTCTCATTAGTTCCCAGTGAGATCCATGGAGCTGCCCAGGTTGGGGCTAGGGGGTGCTGGGGTCTTTTTCTTAGTGACTGTGAGGCCGTGTTAGGTGTTGCAGAGCTGTTGTGATGTGAGGGGGTGAGTGAAGAGATTGCACAGCTCTCTGCAAAGGGTCAAATGCTGCTGCCTGCCCCCTGGCTGTAAATCCGGAGTACAGGCCAGAAGCGAACTAAGAGGCATTACTGCACAGCCTGACTGACGTCGCTATTAACTCTGCATTACTCTGTTTAAATCCGTGAAGACCCCACGTGGCTAGGGTCACCCAGTTCAAATCCCTGGAGAAATGCACGGACCCCTGCTCCGAACCCAGCCCACACCGGTGCCCGTCCAGCCTCTCCTTGGACCCTCCACACCTCCCCAAGCAGCTCGTGCCACTGTCCTGCTGCTCTGACACACATGAGATTTTTTTCCTCAGACTTCATCTGAATTCACAGACTCACAGAAAATCATAGAAAATTCCCTGTGCTGTTGATCGAGCCCCCTCTCCTGCCCTGCCCTCCGTGGCAAGGGACAGCGGCTGTTCCCCGTCATCGCTGCGGCAGCCCTTAGTCTCGGGGAAATCTGCTGTCACCTCACCCACCACCCCGCTGCAGCCTTCTTTCCTGCAAAGGAGATACGACTTTTGTAAACCCAGCTGAAGGGAGGGGAGAACCTGGCCCAGAAAAGTTCAACTGTTCTGCAGTATATTTTATCACCGTAATCGTGTCTGGTACAAGGGTGTTACAGAGATGAAGCACAGCGGGCATCTGGTTGGTTGGCTCTGAAGCATTAGCACAATAAACACGATTAACCATAGTAATGTTGGGGTGATGCTGGCTGGAGACCTGAGATGACACACGATTAACCTCTAGAGATTAAAACACAGACAATGACAAAAATAACAAAGAGAGCCACAATGGCCAAAAAAATCCATAGACATTTTTTAGAGATGCGTGGATTCACCTGTTCCCTGACTCCCTTATATCTTCCCATGTGGTACCTCACTCTCTCTTCGGTTAAGCTGGACTCCAGATACATCTCGTTGACATAAAAGCTATCTCCATTCTCCTGGACCATCCTCTGGATCTTGCCTATCAGCTCAGTGACCTGCTTGTCCCGTTCTGCCTCGGTCGCTTTGTTGTTGAAGGCGCAGTATCGCTCTCCGCATGTATAGATCAGGGCCCGGAGGTCTTTGTTCTTTGAATATCTCACATAGTCCCTCACGGCGTCACCCCCCAAGTCTTCTTTCCGGGTGAACAAGACGATCGTGTGCCTCAGGACCTCCATCCCAAACACCTCCTGGACACGCTTCACGGCCTCCTTGTCCTCCTCAGTGTAGCGGCCCAGCTGGGTCACCAGCAGCACCGCGTGGGGGCCCGGGTGGGAGAGCGCGATGCAGCGCCTGATTTCTCGGTAGGTTCCTGCACCGCAGGCGCGGGGGTTGAACAGGTCCGGGGTGTCGATCACTGCGATTCCCTGTCCCCTGTGCTCACCTTGCCCTTTTTCACACTCGGTGGTTACTGCCTTTGCCCCAAGTTGGGACCTGAACTGGTTCCTCCCAAGGAGGGTGTTTCCAGTCGCGCTTCTCCCAGAGCCGCTTTTGCCAGCGAGGATGATTCTCAGCTCGGAGCTGCTGCGGGCACCTGCGGGATGGGAACAAGCCTGATGGTCACAACATCTCGCACAGGCAGGAGCGATTAGCGGGAATTGTATACAATTCTGAATGACCCCCAAAATGACTAGAGCAAATCTTCTGTTGCAAAGAGCTCAGAAGCGGAGCAGGGCAGGAGGTGTTTGACCCCGTGGATGCCCATTCGCAGGCCCTGGGTTCATCATGGGAAGCGTGTGCAGGTGTTTGAACACCTCGCAGTGCTGCTATTGTGTGGGACCCCGGGGCACCCCGGAAGGATCTCCTGGCACCCCCACAGACTGAATGTCCCTGGTTTTGAATCACTGGAACAGGCAGAGGTGACAACTGCACCGGCATCGAGGGATGCAGATGCCAGCTGTTGCAATGCCACCGTTGTGTCCTCGTGCTGTATGGGAGCTGGGGTTTTTTGCAGCCACGGGGCATGTAAACCCTAAACCTGGCAGACCATCCCTCCTCCAGGTGAGCAAACTACAGCAGTGATAATGTGGCGCTTCGGGTGACTGTCTTACCACTGAAAGCCCCTTCTTCTCTGGCTTGCTTCCCTTCCATCTTGCCCTGAAATATAGGAAATAAACAGTGTTATTCGAGGCCTTGATGCTCAGAGTACGCAACGACAGACTCATTTTGGACAGGGATCGCTGGGCTGTGCTGTGTTACTTAGGCACATCGTTGTGTAAGAGGAAGCTCTGAGCCATGCCTCACTGGGCCGTCTGGTGACACGATGGCACGGCTGTCACCGTCGTCCCTTCTGCCCCTTCCCGCCCACCGTGCGTCACTCACTTGTTGCCTGGTGCCTTTAATTATCTCAGGCTCTTTGGAGCAGGGCTTCTCTCCCGTTATGTGTGCACACCCCGCACCGTGGGGCCCCGATCCTGACTACTGCAATACAGATAATAAAGTGACAGTTTGTTATCGCGCCGCAAAGTCATCTACCTAGATGCAATCGGGGCGACCCTCCCCTCTGGCCTAAGCCTGGTTGCTTCAGAGCAAGTGCGGTCTGTGAAATGAACTGCTGGTGGATTTTGAAAGCGGGCAGCCTCACGGCCTCCGGAGGAGAGCGATACAACCCATCGCTACGCAGCACGGCTGCTGCCAACCTGACAGTCCTGTCCGGCGTGTTCTTCCCTCGCGTTTTCACACACCTTTTGCATCAGGACAGGGACTGAGCTCCAGTTTGCTACAGGGGCACCTGCTACAGCTGCATAACTCCGGCTGAGCTGTGTTTTGTACATGCAGATGGGACGTCTCCCATTGTGCGTGCAAAGTCAGAGGAAACCTGCATTAGAAAGGACCTCAGGAGGTCACATGTAATCCAGCCCCCCGCTCAGGGCAGCACCTTCCTGCTCTAGACCGTGCTCGACAAGTTCTTATCTAAGATGTCTGAAACCCGCACAAACAGCCCACGCACGCGGCTACCAACGCCCAACATATCACACGCACCCTTTCACTTGCCCCAGGTGAAGCAGGGGAACGAGGGCACTAGCAGTGTCCTGCCATTGTGAGGCCAGAAAGGAGTTTGTTATAATATATTGGAGAGGTCCCAGGAGGAAGGTCCAGCCTCTTGGATAAAGGAAGCATGCACGGCCCACGTCTTCCTTCCCACCAGGCTATTACCCCTTCCCTGCTGTCACCGTCCTTTCACCGGGGATCCAGTGCCTCCACCAGCCCTGCATTGCCGGAGGGCCTGCAAACGAGCTGAACGTGGGTGCAAGGCTTTTTCCTCACCTGGCAGCAGGGCCCTCCAAGGGGCTGGCTGCTTCTGGCGACAGGCACCCTACGCTCCTGCCCAACCAATAGTTCAGCTCCAGCGGAGCAGGGGAGGCAATCCTCACCCCGAAGAGCCTGCAGATTGGCGGGGAGGGCACTTTTCTGGTACGTGGGGTGTGTGAAATGCTCTCTCGCTCAGCTGTGGTGGTTCCAATCCTGGATATGTGCTCTAACCACTAGGTCATGGGGCAAAAGGGAACAATCAAGCTTCAGGACCCTCTGGGTGTGCCTGCCCCTGACACTTACCCACTCTGTTTGTCCCAGGGAGTCATAAGTGGACATTTCTTTCCCAAGATAAAAGACGTTACGGAGCTTTCTCCTGTAAAATGGACAAAATTGCTTAATGTACCGGCAGCTAAATGCCAATGCCAGTCCCCGTGTGCTGCATCGTGTCTGTGCAAGCGACAGGGAGGTTTTTGCTGCGGCGCTTGGATTCTTCCCCAACATGACTCTGGTCCATGCCAGCAGTTTGGACGTCCTTTTTCTCACCACAGGACGTCCAAACTGCTGGCACGGGTCAGAGTCATGCCACTATATTGCGGGCATAAGATCAGCTGCAAACAGCAGATTCAACCACAAAAAAATTCACCTTAGATCCTTAGACGCACATTCAAAGATCTCCCAGCAATTCTTCTTGCAAGTGTGTATTTATACAAGGCCATAAAAGTGCCTGGCATTTTACCGAAGGATAGAAGACAATGGGGATTTTGAATGCACAAATAAGACATCTGCCCGTCACTGAATGCCAGGGAGAATTAAACCCCAACCTGACTATTGCTCCTTTGAAAATCTCCCTCCTGGTCCCTGCTGCGTGAGTGTAGAAGCTGATAGGAGGCGATGGTGTTACTTTTAACTGAGCTCTGTGCTTGTAGTTCCCGTCCAGTAACTATCACTAAATGGGAATCCAAGAATCCAAGTAAAGGTGCGATTTGCTTTTCAAAATGCATGATTTCCTGCAACGTGTAGACGGCTGTACCTTGTAACTGATATTTCCCAATGTTACCTGATCATCTAAAGAAGATAAAATAGCAAACTAGAAAAATAGATTCAGATACTTAAAGTTAACTAGATCAACTCAAATGATTCCCAACATAATTATTGAAAGCGCTGCTTCAGTTATCTAAGTCTTGCATCTAAAACTGCAAGCAGACAGAAACACAGGATCTGGACAGCACAGCGAAGACTGAGAGCTGCTTCCTGTCTTCCTGTGAGCCCCCAACATCTCCCTGTCACAGACTCACAGCAGTCGGGTCGGAGGGACCTTGTAGATCTTCAAGTCCGACCCCTGCCCGGGCAGGAGAAAAACTGGGCTCAAATGAGTCCAGCCTGGTAGGCATCCAGCCTCTTCTTAAAGCCCCCCAGGGTAGGAGCCAGCGCCTGGTTCCAGCTCCTAGCCGCCCTGACCGGGAAGTTGTTACGGATGTCTGATCTAAACCTCCTCTCCGACAACTTGTGGCCGTTATTCCTTGTTATGCGGGGGGGCGCTGGGGAAACAAGGTCTCCCCCAAACCCTTCTGGTCCCCCCTCGTGAGTTTATAGACAGTCACCAGGTCCCCCCTCAGCCTTCTCTTGTGGAGGCTGAACAGGTTCAGGTCCCGCAGCCTCTCCCCGTAGGGCCTGCCCTGCTGCCCCCGATCATGCGAGTGGCCTCCTCTGGACCCTCTCCATGCTGGCCACATCCCTCCTGAAGTGCGGCGCCCAGAACTGGACGCAGTACTCCAGCTGCGGCCTGACCAGTGCCGCACAGAGGGGGAGGATCACCTCCCTGGACCTGCTCGAGATGCACCTGTGGATGGAGGACAAGGTGCGGTTAGCCCTGCCAACCGTGACCTCGCATTGTCGGCCCATGTTCATCTTGGAGTCAGTAATGACTCCAAGGTCCCTTTCTGCCTCTGTGCTCTCAAGCAGGGAGTTTCCCAGTCAATAAGTGTGCTGCTGATTTCTACTGCCTACGTGCAGCACCCTGCACTTGTCAGTATTGAAACGCATCCTGTTTATGTCAGCCCACTCCTGTAACCTATCCAGATCTTGCTGCAGTCTTTCCCTCCCTACTAGCATGCTCACCTCCCCCCAGATTTTGGTATCATCAGCAAATTTAAACAGGTTGCTTTTCACCCCATCGTCCAAATCGCTGATGAAGAAGTTGAACAGTGCGGGCCCCAGGACCGAGCCCTGGCATACTCATTGCAGTAGATCGAGGGCTGGCCTGAGAGAAGAATGGCCTTGCAGTCCCTTTGTGCGTCCCCCAGCCCGAGCCATCGGGGGTTTTGGCTCGCAGCCTCCCTGGTCTTTAGCTGTGCTTTCATTTCTAAGAGAGTTTCTAGCCAGTTCAATACCATAATTCTCTACCTCTTTGCTCCAAATTGTCATTTATGTATGCCTTTAGTACCCTTCTTTGCAGGTCTCTGTATGGTCTCATGACTTCCAGAATAAGTGCCCTGTTTTGATATTTTTACAGTTTGCATTAAATCCATTGATAGCAGCCTTCAACTCCCTGAAGGGGAGTTGCAAAGAGGATGGGCAATTCAGGTGGGAAGGGACCTCAACTTCCCCGGACTGGTGAGGAGAGGCTGAGGGACCTGGGCTGATTTAGTCTGGAGAAGGGGAGACCGAGGGGGATTGAACAGCAGCCGTCACCTCCCTGCAGGGGAGCTGCAAAGAGGATGGAGCTGGGCTGGTCTCAGTGGGGGCAGACGACAGGACAAGGAGCAATGGGCTCAAGCTGCAGCAAGGGAAGTTGAGGTTGGTTATTAAGAAAAACTTTTTTCTGAGGAGGGTAGTAAAGCACTGGAATAGGTTACCTGAAGAGGTGGTGAAGTCTCCATCCTTGGAGGTGTTTAAGACCTGGGTAGACAAAGCCTTGGCTGGGATGATGTACTTGGGGCTGGTCCTGCTCTGAGCGGGGGTTGCACTACATGTGACCTCCCGAGGTCCCTTCCCACCTGAGTTTTCCATCCTCTTTGCAACCCCCCTTCAGGGAGGTGAAGGCTGCTATCAAATCCCCCCTCAGTCTTCTCCAACTCCATCTCCAGACTCAGTAAACCCAGCTCCCTCAGCTTCTTCTCACAAGTCCCGTGCCCCAGACCCCTAACCCTTTTCATTCTCCTGCGCTGGACTCTCTCCAGTTTCTGTAGTGGGGACCCAAAGCAGTCCTGGTTATGCAGCTGTACTTTCATCCAATTTGGCTTTCTAGACAGTTCAGTACATTGTCTCTGCCCCACAATCCCTCTCCCCTTCCTCACGCTACCTTTAGGGAGCTGCTCCAGCTGGGAGACCAGATCAGTGCTTCACCTTCAGCTTCTCCGGTGTTTCCAGTTCCCTCCTCATGCTCCAAGCAGCTGGCCTTGCACAGAAAAGACCAGGCTCTTCTGATTTCCTTTTACTTCTCCTTTTTAACAACAGCTTTACATGAACCCTGGATTAAACTGGTGTGAAAATGAAAAAAAAATAGAGATAGTGATGTGGTGGTGGAAACTCCCATCCACGTACAGGCAGGGGGCTGGGCTGCTGCTACCGAACAGCCACTAATCTTTGCTACGTGAGCTGCTCTGAATGCTACAGGAAGTGGAGGGGTGTGTGGGGGGGTGAGTGTGGGCGTGGGGGTGCAGAAGGTGCAGCAGAAGATAAGTGTCTTCAGCATAAGACTCGAAATCTCTGCTGCTTATCTGTGACCAGCAAGAACCGGGATGAGCAGTTGAAGCACCATCCCTTCCTGGCAAAAGGTGGATGTACCTGACAGGACTTTCCAAGAGCCACATTGCACCCTGGGGTGGGAAATGCACCGTGCATGGAGAAGCAGAGCTGCAGAAGAACGTGTAAAAGCCTGTTGATCTCTATCCCAACTCTGCAGCTGGTCCAAGATAAGATACCTCCAAAGATATCCTCGTCTCTGCTAGTGTTTGTCATCATCCGACAAGCTACTGACAAGCTGAGCTGGCCTTTGGGCAGCCCAGAGGGGGAGGTACATGGGACCAGGAGGATGAGAGCAAGGTAACCTTGGTCCTTGTGTAACCATGTGTAAGCTTGCATGGTGATAACTTAGAAAGTCTTTATCCCCGGACCCTCTCATGGACAGTGAGGCCTGCTCCATCCTCCCCGAACAAAATAGCGGGCCAGGGTCCCAGCCCCTGCTAGGTCTCTTTCATGCTTCGCAATGGCACAGCTGGGAATCAGCCTCTGGGCATGCACACCCTGAATAACAGCCATAAATCAGCAGTCTAACGCACTTCTCTTTTAGAGTATCATGCAACAGGAGTGCCAAGAAATAACAGTTAAAAGAAAGAGAAGGGGCTGTAGACATAGGGGAGGAAATGGAAACCCTCCCACCCCCAACTAAGAAATAACAGGAAACCAGAGAGATGGAAGATAGCGAGGTCCAGGCCGAGGGCAGCAGTCCACCCCCTTCGCTGCATCAAATGCTCCAAAACACGATTACCAGTCCAGTAGTGTGAATCTGGGCTGTCCTTCGTTTGGCTTTTCCCGGGGAGATGGTCAGGTGTTTCAGGACTTGCCGTGCCAAGGGGAGTGCAGGGATCCTGGAGAAAACCCACACTTTACTTTGGTCTCCATAAAGACGAGAAGCATTTGGGGGTCTCACTGCAGTCCTGGTTAGTCCAAGCACTGATTAGCGCATACACTGCTCACGCTAAGGCTTTGCTACGGCATTGACCGGTGTCGGCACATACCAGCTGAAGCCAGACTCTGTGTGCAGGGACTGGCACAGGGTAGCCAGATGATACACAATGTGCAGCTCTTCCAGGAACGGGAGTCAGGTCTTTAGAGCATGAAACCAAATGAAGAACTAAAAACCCAGCTGTCCTTACACTTCCTGAGGACTCTTCGCTTCTCAGGCAGTTTTTCGTTGGTGCAGTCATGTGTCGCCTCTCTGCCTCCTCTCCTCCAGCCCATGTGACACGGCTACAGAAAACGGATGCGTTGTTCTTTCTCTTTCTGCACACAAACTCGATACAGAGCTAAGCGGAGACCATTTTATGAAAAGACGCCATTTCAGTTCACATCATATTATCGTGCCGGCCGTCTAGGGGACAGCGCAGACTCGGAGGCAGCAGCAGACAGTGAAGGAAGAAGGCAGAGTCTTGTACTCTGAGCTAGAAAAGCCTGGCAAAGGTATTTAGATTCACTTGTGTGTTTGATTACATTTGCTTCCATGCTTAAAACAAGCTTGTGGAACCGAGAATTTTCTATGAGCTTTTTTCTGGCTTTTGTTGAGAAAAAGCTTGAGAGAAACTGGCTTTTGCAGTTGCTAAATGTCTGAAAAGGAGAATGAGGCAGGTGGTAGACGGCAGAGCAGATGTGGAAGTACAGGCGGTGCAATTATTAAAAACCTGATGGTGATTAGTAGCCCCTGTTTCCTGAAGCTTGTGTTGATCGGTAGCACTGTCACTGCTCCAGTTTCACCCAGCAGCACACAACAGCTGATAACCCCCCGCAACAGCAGCTTTAGTGCTAATATAGGGGAATCATAGAATTGGGGAAAAGGAGGGCAGGAAGGGACCTCGGGAGTCACATCGAGTCCAACCCCCTGCTCCAAGCAGGACCAGCCCCAGCCACATCATCCCAGCCAGGGCTTTGTTTAGCTGGGTCTTAAACATCTCCAAGGATAGAGAGTCCACCACCTCTCTGGGTAACTTGTTCCCGTGCTTTACTACTCTTTCAAGTGAGACAGTTTTTCCTAATATCCAACCTCAACTTCCCCTGCTGCAGCTTGAGCCCATTGCTCCTTGTCCTGTCGTCTGCAATGCAAATGAAGAGCTGGCACTTTCTGAGGAGTCCCTGAAGTCTAAAACTGTTGAGAACCGCTACCATAGATGGATCCTGCCAGGCAGGAATGCAAAAGATCTGTCTGTGCCAGGTCTAATATACCCAATAGCCACAAGGAAAGTGACTGGACACTGGAGAGAGCGGCACAGTAAGGCTACAAGAATATGACTTACTATAGACATATAGATACAACACATTTGCTGAAGCAGTAAAAGCCTTTTTAAAAATTTTTAAATTTTTTACTGATAACAGGGGAAAAAAAAAGTTAAAATATCATTTTTCAGAAGAAGGCACCAGTGTCAGTGTTGCACGTAGGCAGCAGAAGAGACCTGACCTCCCCTGTGTGTCCCCAGCACTAATTCGCAGTCCCAGGCATGGAATTAGCAGTACAGAATTAGGCAGGTTTGGAATTCATAGATTCATAGATTCATAGATGCTAGGGTCGGAAGGGACCTCAATAGATCATCGAGTCCGACCCCCTGCATAAGCAGGAAAGAGTGCTGGGCCTACATTACCCCAGCTAGATACACATCTAGCCTTCGCTTGAAGACCCCCAGGGTAGGGGAGAGCACCACCTCCCTTGGGAGCCCGTTCCAGACCTCGGCCACTCGAACTGTGAAGAAGTTCCTCCTAATATCCAATCTAAATCTGCTCTCTTCTAGCTTGTGGCCATTATTTCTTGTAACCCCCGGGGGGGCCTTGGTGAATAAATACTCACCAATTCCCTTCTGTGCCCCCCTGATGAACTTATAGGCAGCCACCAGGTCGCCTCTCAACCTTCTCTTGCGGAGGCTGAAAAGGTCCAGTTCCTCTAGTCTCTCCTCGTAGGGCTTGGCCTGCAGGCCCTTAACCATACGAGTGGCCCTTCTCTGGACCCTCTCCAGGTTATCCGCATCCTTCGTGAAGTGCGGCGCCCAGAATTGCACGCAGTACTCCAGCTGCGGTCTGACCAGCGCCCGATAGAGGGGAAGTATCACCTCCTTGGACCTATTTGTCATGCATCTGCTGATGCACGATAAAGTGCCATTGGCTTTTCTGATGGTTTCGTCACACTGCCGACTCATGTTCATCTTGGAGTCCACTAGGACTCCAAGATCCCTCTCCACCTCCGTGCCACCCAGCAGGTCATTTCCTAGGCTGTAGGTGTGCTGGACATTTTTCCTCCCTAGATGCAGCACTTTGCATTTCTCCTTGTTGAACTGCATTCTGTTGTTTTCTGCCCACTTGTCTAACCTGTCCAGGTCTGCGTGCAGCTGCTCCCTGCCCTCTGGCGTGTCCACTTCGCCCCATAGCTTAGTGTCATCTGCAAACTTGGACAGAGTACATTTCACTCCCTCGTCCAAGTCGCTGATGAAGACATTAAAGAGTATCGGTCCAAGGACCGAGCCCTGCGGGACCCCACTGCCCACACCCCTCCAGGTCGAAACTGACCCATCCACCACAACTCTCTGGGTGCGACCCTCCAGCCAATTCTCCACCCACCGGACTGTGCAGTCATCCAATAGATACATGCAGACATGTTTCTATAGCTTTTTAGGTCCCACCCTTCTCACTTTACTTGGAAAATACCGTATTCCTGCTGCTGTCATCCGGCTCAGCTCAAGGCGGTGGTGACGGCTGCCTTCTACCCTTTGCCTTGCAGTTAGAGCAGTTATCCAGGCCCTTCTGAGCCAGGGGCCTTTTCAACCATAGGTGCCGACTCTTATTTTTCCTGGAGAGGGGTGGGGAGAAGGGGGGCACAAGATGATGGACACGTGGAAAGTTTTATGCATTTCAGGTGACAGCCCTCTTCCCAAGGGTGGCAGGGGGGGTGGGGGGCAAGGCCCTTGGCCCTCCATGTATCCAGGACCTCTGATTTCAACCCTTATCTACCAGTGCCAGGCAAGTGCCCTCTTTGGGTCTTCAATAGGCATTTGCATGCCAGCAGCCTTCCACATTTAAACAATGAAGCAGGAAGGCTGAGCATGCAACCAGGGTAAAGACACATGGGGCACATCTACACGTTCACTAATGTGCCTTAGATACTGCATATTTAGTTTAGTACTTTCTTACTAAAGCGCTAAACGTGCAGTACCTAAAGTTACTGCACATTAGCACTGGCACATGGTTATTCAGTGGTGCTTACTGAGCATTAGCCTAATAACACTGCCCAGTTGGCTATTAGCATGGTTTTTGCCATGACACGCTACTGCACAGTATTACTAGGCCAGTGCTCAGTACGCATCCCGTGTAGACGTGCTCATGGAGAACTCCTTCAGATCTTCCCACAAAATCCTCCTCGATGTCTGAGCAGAAGGACAGCCTATACTGCACACAGGTATTCAAGGTGGTGTGTGCTGGATTTAGATCGTCTTTGATATTCTCCACTTCGTACCTTTAGATGAAGAATTGATCCTGTTTTTCTAACTGAATCAGTGATGCACGAGCTAGAGTCTGTTAAAGCGAATGGTTGGTTATGCAAGCTTATGCATCTCTGATTCAGTTAGTACATAAGTTGCAACTCTTGCCTTTCACTTGACTTTCCTTTCACCTGACTTCAAAGCATCCACCTTGCCTTTCACCTGACTTCAAAACAGCCTGGCTAATTATCTCTCCCTGTTTTTTACAAATATTTCAGCAAAATACTCCCAGAGACCAAATGGAAGACGAAGAAGCCCTCTGTGGTAAGGCGCAAATCTGGGATTATCGACCCTTCCTTCTGCCACAGTTCTCATTCCAGGTTTCCTGTGACGTAGGGAAAGGTCCATGTGCTCCTTCTTCTCTAAACAGTCGAGACTCCAGTCACTGGGATGGAGGGAGAAGGGAGCAACAACACAGCAGGGAGGGTGGGAGCAACGTGCTGGATCCAGCAGTCAAGGAAAACGCTGCGTTCACTCTGTTCATGACACGCACCTTGTTGTGCCTCGTCCCTGCCGCTCTTCTCCCACACATGCAGCCTTCAAAGGGACACTGGGCTGAGATGTCCCAGACAGGCCTGTTCTCTGTGGTCTCAGCTGGGCCCAGACTGGGGCTTGCTGAGCTCAGAGGAACCAGGAGGGGTTTGTGTGTCTGCAGGGACCCGGGCATCCACTCAGGAGCCCAGGGAGACACGTGAAATTGGGAGGCTCTTGGGGAAAGCCAAGAACAGTCAGGCTGGACTCAGCCCTGCAGCCACCCCAGGAATAGCACTGTAGCTAGGGGAGCCCAGCTCGAATGACCCAGGCAGGGACCGCGGGACTATGACTCCGGTCAGGCCCAGTGAAGGTAACCTGAGCCACCTCTCAAATAGTAAGGGACTTTCTGCCTGAATGACAGCAAAAGTTGCAGCTCTGTTGTAACAGAGGCAGTGAGGAATGGGGAGGGGAGATGGTTTAGTGAACCTGGATTGCAGTCCAGGCATCCCTGTCCTGGACGCAGCCATGGGACAGCCATCCCTTCCCCTCGGTTTCATGCCGTTATCCCCAAAGTGACGCTGCAAATCCTGCCCTATGTAGGCTGGCGCAGCTGTGAGCAGCCAGAGCTGAGGTTCATCCTTGTCGGCAAAACCGGAGCAGGGAAAAGCGCCACAGGCAACACCCTCCTGGGCCGGGCTGCGTTCGAGTCCAAGCTGGGAGCGCAGACCGTGACCAGGACGTGCAGGAACGGCAGAGCAGCCTGGAACGGGAAGCGTCTCCTTGTCACTGACACCGCGGCCATTTTCGACCCAGTCGGCCACGGCGCAGAGGCCTCCAGAGAGATCGCTCGCTGCCTCCTGCTCTCCGCCCCGGGCCCCCACGCCCTGGTGCTGGTGACCCAGCTGGGCCGCTACACGGAGGAGGACCACGCGGCTGCAAGACGAGTGCAAGAGATTTTTGGGGGCCAGGCCATGAAGTTCATGATTGTCCTCTTCACCCGGAAGGAGGACTTAGGGGACAGCTCCCTGAGAGAGTACGTGCGCTACTCGAAGAACAGGGACCTGTGCAGCCTGATCCGACAGTGCGGAGACCGATACTGCGCTTTCAACAACAAAGCAGTGGGAGCGGAGCAGGCCGCGCAGGTGAGAGAGCTGCTCGAGGTGGTGGAGAGGATGGTGCAGAAGAACGGAAACACTCATTACACCAGCGAGCTGTATGCCAGGGCAGAGCTGGTCCTCCATTCTGAAACGAGAGACCAGGAGGAGAAGTGCCGAATCCTTGGGGAAGAGGTGAAAGAGCACCTGAGAAAACAAAGGGACAGGGCAGCAGCTCTCCCCTACCGGGTATTCAGGGCACTCAGGGCAGCGTGCTGTTGTATGTGGACATCTTGCTGTTTTATGTTTACATGGATCCTTATAAAATGTATAACAGTTGTAAAATATATGTTCAATACAGTGAGGAGAGGATGGAGGGGGATTGTTTCGTGGTATGACGCCTGGTTCAGCTAAGAGTGATCAGCCTAGCTCATGGGATTCTTGTAACAGTGTGTACTTCATGCATACTCATGCACAGAATATCATTGCGTTGTAGCCCTCTGACTCCCACTGCCCTATATCACAGCATCTCATTGAACCTCACATTTGGATAAGATAAATAAAAACACTGTGAATGGATTCAATCCCTTTGTTTTGCTTTTTACAGCACACCAGAGAGACCATGAAGCATTTGTTAATTTGCTGCTGCTTTTGTATCAAACCAGAACATTTGTGGTATAATAAATTTTCACTCTCCTTCATGGGCCCACTGGGAATGCGCACTCCCCCATTCTTGGGGGAAAAGAGGGGTGTCTCTGGGACCGATGAGAACACTAAATACTTGTGCCCCAAGTAACCTCATTTACACAGTCCAAAGGAGGGGAGCTAGGTGCATCCTTGTGATAACTCACGTGGCTCCTCTGCTCCAGGGGCCCTCTGGTCTCCTGTATAGCCATCTTGGTCTTCTCTCAGCCGGGGTTGTGTCAGCTGGAGCATGACTTGCAGCTCAGGGGCAGTGATTCTTCTGCTCTATTCAGCTCTGGAGCCATCGTCCAGAGTCCTGTGTCCAGTTTTGGACACTGCATTTCCAGGAAGCCGTGGACAGATTGGAAAGAGTCAGGAGGAGAGTGACAGAACTGATTACATGTCTAGGAAACACGACTGATGAGGAAACATTGAAAGACCTGGGCTGTAAGTTTGGAGAAGGAAGCTGGAGGGTGGATTTAATAAGTATTTAAATACCTGGAAGGTGGTTTTATGAAGGATGCTGATAGACTAGTCTCTCTGGCTATGAGCATTGGCATGAAACTGCAGATCGGATAGCATGAAGAATTTTCTCCTTCTGAGGTGGGTGCAGCACCGGAACAGGCGGTGCAGCGAGGCTGCGGGATCTCCATGCTCAGAAATGTTTGAGAGCAGGTTAGACAACCTTGACAGCTTGGTTGGGATGGTTTAGATAAAGAGGTTTAGATAAACACAACTTGGCTGGGACGGTTTAGATAAAGAGGACCCTGCCTGGAGCTGCGGGCTGGACTAGATGTGGTCTCCTGGGGACGCTGCCAGCTGACGTTCCTACAGTTCCCTCAGTTACGAATGAGAAGCCACTCAAAGAAAACCTGTCGTACGCTGCCAGCAGACACAAGCCCTTTGGTAGCTCCTCACAGGCCAGCAGGTCAGAGCCCAGAGCCCCTGTCATCCTAGACCAGTAGCCACCACATAACCATTCCCCCTCTTGCTTGCTTTCTTCCACCTATGCCAACATATCTCCTACATTGCCCCAGGCTTGTGTTTGTCTAGGGAGTCAGTCCCAAGTGCGGCCAGAGAAGGGCTTGGGTAAAGCAGTGTAGGGGTCTGAGTGCTGGGCTGGGAAGCCAAAGTGATCTAGGCTCAAACTCCTCTGGGCAAGGGAGGACCTAGAAGTCAGGGCCTCTCTCTTTCCAAGTTAGTTCCCCAGCTACTGGCAGGGGGGAACACAGGAGGTGGCTCTCTTTCAGCCCTCCTCCACTCCTGAGTCTAAAGTTGGTAGTCATGAGTTTTCCTTGAGTGCCTGTTCAGCATCCATAGCTGCTGCGTCCCCTTAAGGGGCAGGTGTAAGTATCTTGGCTACTACTGTGCATACCTAGTCTGTGTGTCCAAAGTTGCCCATTGTCATCCACACATCCAGGGACAGAATTCCCCCAGTGGTAAGTGACAAAATGCTGAGCGGGGGTGCGTACACATGTACTAACTTTCTGACAGTTAAGACACTGTCTCTCACCCTGTTCTCATGAAGAAACTGGGGGCTGTGGTGTAGACACCCACACAGTCAAATGGGTCACCAACCGGCTGGAGGGCCACACCCAGAGGGTGGTGGTGGATGGGTCCTTCTCAACCTGGAAGGACGTGGGCAGTGGGGTCCCGCAGGGCTCGGTCCTCGGGCCCGCACTGTTCAACATCTTCATCAGCGATTTGGCCGAGGGGGTAAAAAGCACCCTGTTCAAATTTGCTGATGACACTAAGATGTGGGGGGACGTGGGCACATTGGAAGGATGCAACAGGCTACAATCAGACCTAGACAGGTTACAAGGGTGGGCGGACGAGAATAGGATGGG
This sequence comes from Crocodylus siamensis, assembly GCF_052110815.1. NCBI lineage: Eukaryota > Metazoa > Chordata > Crocodylia > Crocodylidae > Crocodylus > Crocodylus siamensis. The sequence goes on from NC_143399.1 coordinate 206,040,765, forward strand.
TTTCAACACAGACAAGTGCAAGGTGCTGCACCTAGGGAGGAACAACCAGCACCATACCTACAGGTTGGGGAACTCCCCTCTTGTCAGCACGGAGGCGGAAAGGGATCTGGGGGTCATCATTGACTCCAAGATGAACATGGGCCGGCAGTGCGGGGACGCGGTCAGGAAGGCCAACCGCACCTTGGCGTGCATCCACAGATGCATCTCGAGCAGGTCCAAAGAGGTGATCCTCCCCCTCTATGCGGCACTGGTCAGGCCGCAGCTGGAGACCTGCTGCCTCCTAATCATATGAGTGGCCTCCTCTGGATCCTTTCCATGTTTAGTGTGGCGCCCAGAACTGGACGCAGTCCTCCAGCTGCGGCCTGACCAGTGCCGCACAGAGGGGGAGGATCACCTCCCTGGACCTGCTCGAGATGCATCTGTGGATGCAGGACAAGGTGCGGTTGGCCTTCCTGACCGCGTCCCCACACTGCAGGCCCATGTTCATCTTGGAGTCAATGATGAATCCAAGATCCTTTTTCACCTCTGTGCTCACAAGAAGGGAGCTCCCCAAGCTGTAGGTATGGTGCCGGTTGTTCCTCCCGAGGTGCATCACTTTGCACTTGTCGGTGTTGAAACCCATCCTATTCTCATCCGCCTTTGTAACCTGTCTAGGTCTGATTGTAGCCTATTGCTCCCTTCTAGTGTGCCCACGTCCCCCCACATCTTACTGTCATCAGCAAATTTGAGCAGGTGCTTTTTACCCCCTTGTCCAGGTCACTGATGAAGATGTTGAACAGTGCGGGCCCGAGGACCGAGCCCTGTGGGACCCCACTGCCCACCTCCCTCCAGGTTGAAAATGACCCATCCACCATCACTCTCTATGTGCAGCCCTCCAACCAGTTGGCGACCCAATTGACTGTGTGGGTATTAAGTTGACTTAGCTCACAAGATGGCTGCCTTCATGTCAAGGAGCTATATATATGCTTCGACGTGGCTTAACTTAAGTTGACTTAGTTGAGATGACTTAGTTAAGTCGCCTTATTTTAAGTCAACTTAGTATGTGTGCATGTACCCCTGAGATGATCCCACAAAATCCCTTTAGATGACCAGAAGGGAATGGAATGTGACCCCAAAGCCCTCAGCTTTGTTCCCTTCTCCCATTCTCTCATGCCCCTATGCTACTTCAAACCCATTGCTCACAGGAGAGGAGGGGCAAGGAGTGCCTGGTGATGGCTAGAAAATGATATTTAGAGGTTTTCTTTTGGGAACTGGCTTGAAGGTAAAGTAGATGTGCATTAGAATAATGGTCCAGGGGAACAGCAAGGGTTAACTGATTTCTAAAAGCCTGTTTGTGAAAAAAGTTTCCTTCAAGGCCCACTGTGTATGACATAGGCATGCAGCAAGCAGGCACACATGCTGGGAAATTGAAGACATGTACCACTCTGCTTCATAACAGAGATGGGGGGTGAAGGTGCTGTGCCTCCCAGGGCACGCCAAAGAGAAGTGGGGTGGCTGAGCCATAGATTTCATAGATTTCATAGACATTAGGGCTGGAAGGGACCTCGGGAGATCATCGAGTCCAGCCCCCTGCCCAAAGAGCAGGAAGTCAGCTGGGGTCCTAGGATCCCAGCAAGAGAAGCATCCCATTTGCTCTTGAAGTCAACATGGGGCAGGGAAGGGTTAGGGTTGGGGTGCCAGGATGTTGCCCACCCACCCTCTATTGGCAGAGGCAGCAGGCCTACCCCTGAATTCTGCCCCCAGTACTTCATTTCTCCCTTTGCCTCTCTTTGCTCATGCCTTACTCAGCTGTAGTTCCCCTCCCCCTGCCTCCCCCAGCAGGTCTCTCTTTATCCTCCCCTCCTTCCTGCGTTGCTAATTTTGCAGATCTTTTCTTTCAGCTCTCCTGGGCTCTGTTTGGGCCATGCCAAGAAGCCTGGGCAGACAGCAGCCCCCGCTGTCTGGAAGAAGGGAGATAGGGTGGAGCAGAGGAATGTGCCGGGTACTGTGGGGCCAGGGGAGACTGGGAGGGGGCAGGCAGTGTGGGGGGCAGCTGGGCACAGCTGCATGTGCAGCACAGCTGTGCACTTTCACACACAAAAGGTTTCCTCTGTGGCGGCAGCTGCTGATCGGGGATGGGTACGGACCCATGATCTGTACCATTTCTAAGGCCCACTGCGTGAGGAACTGCTCCACCCCGTGCACAGAGCTGCACACGGGCTGAGAGGCTGAGAGCCTTCTTTCTGTTTCACTGTCTGCCAGTGTCCCAGCAGGGACACAGAAACACCTCAGAGGAAAAAGTGTGTGCATTAGCACTAATATATATCACTCGTGAGGGTGACAGCCCTTGCGGGGACCTGAGGAAGCTGCAGGGGGGAGACGTGCTTGTCCTCCGAGCTGAGAAGGCAGCACCAAGGTATCGTTCATTTATGCATCTTCAGCTGTGGCACAGAGCATCTCCATTTAATGCTCAAGTGAGATATGGATGGAAACGGCACGTAGCAGGCAGATTTCCTTCTCTGTGTAACACCTCTGGGCACTGATGATGGTCTCTGTTATGGCTGCAGTTGGGATGTGGGTGTTGTGGGCTCAGTGTTTAGGGGCCTGGACACAGGAACATGGAAGGTCAAGGGTGGGGGGTCAAGGGCTGGGGGTTACAGACCAGAGCGAGGAGCCAGGAGCTGATATCCTGGGACCAGGAACTGGAAACCAGAGCTAAAGGACTCGGTGTCAAGCAGACAGCAGGGGCCAGGCTGCAAAGCAGAAACAAGGTGAAGTATAAGATTTCATAGACATTATTTCATAGACATTAGGGCTGGAAGCGACCTCGGGAGATCATCGAGTCCAGCCCCCTGCCCAAAGGGCAGGAAGTCAGCTGGGCTCATAGGATCCCAGCAAGATAAGCATCCAAGATGAAACACTAGGACACAGGGAGACAAGGAACCAGAAAGCCAGGGCTGTCGAGAGAGGAAGATCTGCTTTTTCGGGCAGCTTCCTGAGCACTAAAAGGGCTGCAGCTCATCTTTCAGCCACTGCACCCATGCACTTAGCTGCGGGCAGCGGAGGGGGAACTGGGCAGCGAGTGCCCATCTTCCCAGGGCGGTCAGGGGGGCTGAGCCCTCTGCTTGCTGCCCTGGCCACTAACAGTCTGCAAAGGCAGAAACAGGCAGGGTGGCACCTTGGGGACCAGCTGGCTGAGACAGGCACGACTACCCCTCTCTCCCCTCCAAAGGGGACATGGAGTCATGGCTCAGCTGTGAAAGAAGATGCAAGCACCTGGCATAAGTTCACGCAGGGGGTGGGATGACCAGAAGTGGGGTTCTGGCTGTCCAGCAGGGGTGTGATGCGTGGAGCTGTTTGCTGCCCCCAAGGTTTAGTCCTGAGTATTAAATCATAGCACATCTGCACCAATTACTAATAACATATATCTTTGACTAAAATATTTTGAGGTTAAGAGGGAAATCGAGAAAACTTTTATTTTAAAAGTTCAAAGATTTCTTTTAAAATTGTGAAATAGGTGCCAATTCTGCAGACTGCATGGTCTCTTGAGGTCCCTTTCATTTCTGTATGAAATACTGAATTAAAGGGCATACGTTATACACCTGTTGAATGTGAAGGGACGTTTACACTGGGAAGGAAGGGGATTTTGATACACCAGATAAAACTGGAAATGAGTCTGAAGCAACGTGGGTTACTATGTTTTTAAATAAACTTGCCAAATAAGAAAGGACACGAGCTATTAATGTGGTACAAAACCAAAGCATAATAAAAATATGGGTAAATACAAACTTCCCTCAGGGCAAAAGAAGGAAAATTGGGAACAAGTTATTGGATGTCTAAGGGGAACCTTACCACTGCCCCTCACATTTCCAGGTGCAATGACCCTGGGACACAGATATTCCCCTGGCAGATAAAGAAATATGTTGCACACAGTGTCCTGTGTAGCAAAACCCCCAGTTTTTTATTTTGCATTTCCTCCCCTTCCCCAACCGTTTCTGACTTTTTTCTCCCTCTCTGTTTCCTATAGATGAGTATAAGTGAGCACAAACTTAGAGTAAGGTTTAAACATTTCTATTTTGGTAGCAAGTCTTTAGTTTTGGATATCCATTGTTTTATGTTGTATAATTATTAGGTTTCTATTAATTTTTATTGTTGTATATTGTATTATTATAATTTTTGTATTGATTTTTATTGTTTCATACGGAAATTGTCTGGTTTAGGCCTGTGTTTGTAAGTGAACCAAAGCCATGTCAAGTTTCCATTTTATATGTCAAGCCTCCATCTTCTGTCCTCTGTCTGGGCATCCCATGTTGCAACAATACGATTCATTATACCCCTCCCATGTAAATTGGTTCCCCAATGAATGAGAATGATTGGGCATGATGGAAATACAATGGTAGCAGGCCTCTACTGAATGGCCTGTAACAACTGGGCCATTACCTCGCATTGATTCATCCAGGAGCCATGGACCTCACCCAGGAACAGAGACAAGACAAGCATTTGAAAGACAAAAGACCCTGCAGAACCAGCAGCTCTCACCATTACAGACACTTCCCTGCATGGAGCACACATGCTCAGTATGCCAGGGGCTGACCCTTGCCTGAGCATGCCTCCTGTCACTAGGGTCACACAAGGTCTGCCCCTATAAAAAGGGGCAGTGAAGACAGACCCAGTGGGATGCTCTCTCCATCCGGACCAGCACCATGCCACACCACCTATCCAACCCAGAGCCCCTGCCAGTGACCCCCCTCTGGACAACACCTACTGGACAAGGACCCCTTTCCAGCCTGGATAGCTAGATATTACCTGCATACCTTCTCCTACAATTTGGACTCTCTCTGTCTCTGTTTCTCTCTCCTCCTGGACTTCAAGTGGACTTCAGCTCCTGCACCCACTATCAGCAAATTTAAACAGGTTGCTTTTCACCCTGTTGTCCATATCGCTGATAACGAAATTGAACAGCGCGGGCCCAAGGACCGAGCCCTGGGGAACTCTGCTGCCCACTTCCCCACAGGTCGAATATGACCCATCCACCACCACCCTCTGAGTATGACCCTCCAGCCAATCTGCAATCCATCTGGCTGTGTAGGCATCAATGCCACAGTAGCCTAGTTTTTAATGAGGATGGGGTGGGAGGTATGTGTGTAAATTAGTGAATACACACATATAGATACATATATAGATGTCATTGTGTGTGTGTGGTATATGAATTAGTAATCCACGTATGTGTATTGGATGTGCAGGTGCTGGTAACTGGTAACTGATTCTGTCTCAATTTGGTGTGTGTAGCATGTACAGGCTTAAACTGGTGATAGGTGTGCATGAACCTAGACTAGTTATTTTGAATGTGTCTGTATCTGAGTTGCTAGCGTGAGTGGTGTGTGTCTGTCTGTATATATGCATGGCATTGTGCGCATGATATACAAACTAGTGAGCTGTGTCTAACTTCTGGGGTGTATAGTGGATGTGCTTGAATTGGTAATAGCTATGCATGTGCCTAGGCTGGTTTGAATGTGTATGTGCCCGAGCTGTTAGTGTATGTGTGTATGCACCTAATTGATTTGTGTGTTTGTGTATGTGCAATTATACACCACACCCTGCTGTCTAACAGCACAATATTGAGAGTCTGAGTGTTGGCCTGACCCCTCAGGGCAACACCTTCATGCGACAATGAACAGCCTTCCTGCCAACTTACCAAATATTTATGGTTGACCTAGGAGCTTAGGTGACTGGTGCCCGATGTGCTTGGGGGGAGATAATGAAGGTATTAGTGAGGGTGTTAATCTGATGAGGGAGAAGGCAACACTACTGAATGATCCTCATGTCTTCCTTGTGCTTTCACATCAGCAGGCCTGTGAGCTGAAAACCAAACCACGGTGCTGGTTACAATGGGGAGTGCTTCTGCTTCTCTGCAAGGTACAGTCCTCACCAGCTTTGTGTAAAGTCTGTATGCGGTATCTTCACAGATACTTGATTACATCCATGATGCTGAGTTTATAAGATCCTGTGCATCCCTTTACTGAGCCACAGGCCTGGAATGACTAGCCAGGTGACAGTGGATTCTCTGAGAAAGTGCTAGGCCGTAGGGACATAGGGACTCTTGCCAGTGAAAGATCTGAGAAAACAATAATTTCTCATTCTTTTCATAATTTTCTATGAAGGTTTTTAAATTAACTCTCTCCCCTCCGGTGCACATGCTTAGCACTTCCCTCTGAGAATGGGGCTCCCCCAAGTCCACATAGCCAGTGTTCCTGCGTGGAACAGATCCCCCGATAGCTGCTCAGCACAGAACAAGGATTCAGTATAGCCTGCTCCATGCCATGTCCTATAGCCAGAGAGCAGAGGCTGGTGCTGCTTTTCTGAATGGCACTGTGCCTAAAACGTGCATACAGTGGATGCGTCTACATGTGCATTAACGTGCTTTAGTTAGTTTGCATTAAATCTAGTACCTCTGGTGCCTGTACACGAGTGCCAAGGCTGCCCCCACATGCTGGCATTCTAGTGTGTTGGAGCAGACTTGATTAATCTGCTCTCCTGCCCCCTCCCCGAGCAAGCGTATAAATGCCCTACATTGTGAGGTACTAGGAAAATGCACATTAGCCTGTCTTAATGTACATTAACTAAAGAGCATGACTAAGTGACACTTAATGTGCATTGGCCTATTTTAATGTGCATTAACTAAATTGCATGTTTTTTAGTGATGGTTTAATGTGCATTAAAAGAGGCAAATGAGTATTAAAGTGCACGTGGAGACGTACACTCTGAATGTCAGAGTTGATATTCAAGGGCTCTCTAAGAAGACCAGAATTGCGACTGCTCTTTGAAACCAAGCTCTTTTATGACAATGTCCACATGCATCTCAGATGCAGACTGCAGTAGGGACTGAGCACCCCCATGACCAGCCAGCAACGGTAGAAGCTGAATATCAGGTCGCACACACTTCTCTATTGGAGGGGGTCCAGTTAACCCAGGCTTTTGGACTTTGATGGTCACCATACGGGGCTTGGAAATAAATTTATCCTTTTTTATTGCTATGGGTGTCTTCTTTCCCCCTTCCTCAGAACTGTTAGGTGTTGCCTGCAGCTAGGGCTGAGGATGTCAACTGGGCTGTACCAATGATCCTACTTGGAGCAAAGGGTCCTGGCTAGAGGGTCTTGCCTCACTGCTCAGGGTCAGATCAATGCTGCACTGGGGGCAGGAAGGGAGTTCTCCCCTGGTCAGACTGGCATGGACGGAGTGGGGGTGGTGGTGGTTGGCCTGCCTTTGTAGTGGCATCCTTGTCCTCTCCCTTGGATCTCTCTACTTCCTGTCTCTGCAATGCAAGGACATCGGCAGTGCCCTCGCCTCCGTGCTTTACCTGGGGCAAGTGAAAGGGTGTTTTTGAAGTCTGGGGCATGGCTCTTGGTGGCTGCATGAGATGTTTATTCAGGCAGTTGTAAGAAGAGGATATGCAGACACCTGTGCAGGATGATTTAAGAAGGGGCGATTCTATCTTCACAGGAGGTTGGACTAGCCATGACCTCCCGGGAACCTTTCAACCCAACTTTTCTATGATTCTGCAATCCTATGAATGTTACACATGCCCCTTGCACAGCTTCTGTTTCCAAATCTATTTCTGAACTTTTCTAGAGCTCTTCTTTATCTGGTTTGTGAATGACAAGCAATCAGCGTAGAAAATGAGGCCAGGCTCAGTCCTGAGTTGAATTGCGACAAGGTGTTCATGAATGGATGCATTCACTATTGCAGCAGCCCTCTGTATAACAGAGCCTCCTGTCTTGAATTTGTTCCTAGGAGAATCTCCACTGAGAATTGTCCTCGTTGGTAGAACTGGGAATGGGAAGAGCGCCACTGGAAACACCATCCTTGGCAAGAAGTGGTTTTATTCCAGACTTCAGGCACGTGCAGTAACCACAAAATGTAAAAAAGGAGAGGCAGAGTTTAAAGGGAGGCGCATCATAGTTGTTGATACTCCTGGGCTTTTTAACCCTGACAAAGACAATAAAAATACTGTCAATGAAATTGAAAAGTGCGTGACTCTCCTCTCACCAGGGATTCATGCCTTTATTTTTGTTATGCAGCTGAATCGTTTCACCCGGGAGGAAAAGGAGGCAGTTAAGATTATACTAGAAACTTTCCACCTTGTTGCAAAAAATTACATGATAGTCCTATTCACTCGAAAAGAGGATCTAGAGGAATCACTAGAAGATTTCTTAAAGACGAGTGATGAAGCATTTCAACCTCTGGTTGAAAATCATGAGAACCGGTGCATTGCCTTTAACAATAAAGCAGAAGGAAAAGAAAGGGAAGATCAGGTTTTTGAGCTGATTAAGAAGCTTGACGATGTTGTGAAGGCAAACGGCACAACACCGTGTTACACTGAAGCTATGTATGACAGGGAGAAGCCCTTTTGGAAAAAATGGTGCAACATCCTGTAGGTGATGAGGAGCTGGATCAGAGGGTTTTGCTTCTCTGTTGCACCTTAACCATTTTGCAATGGGTTTTGCAGCATTCACTTTCTGGCATCTCCCTGGTTTCATGTGGACAAAGTTGTACAAATTGATGCTGCCAGAATAAAAACCACGTTTCCAAGGTTTCTTTCCTTCGTGTAACTAGCATGTTGTTCATTCGGTTGTACTCAGTCCTTACTCTTAGTAGTGTCTGTTCTCTTCCCCAGTGCTGGTTTTTTTTCTGTTGTGGAGTTGCTCCTGATTAATAAACCAACACTCTTCTGCTGACTGTGTCCGCTGAATTTAGTGCCGCAGGCCTGAAGACATTGCCTCTTGTCATTCCTTTTGCTGGGCATCAGTCCATAAGGTCTATCAGAGCAATGGGAGCAGACCCACTGCTGATAGTCCCCTTGCTGTGTTCCCGTGGGTTGGGCCTGGTGCACTTCCTGGGAGGGGTGGAGAGTGGGAGGGGGGAGGGAAAAGAAGGGGGGGAAGACTGGCATCTGTAGGCAGCCAGTGAGAAGGCTTTCTCCCGGGCTACCTTTCCAATGACAGCGTCTGAGGGGTGGGACTAGAAACAGCATAAACGCCTTTGTCTGGCGCCCTTCTGTGCCTTTTCACAGCTTGTTCCCTGTCGGCAGCTGTGTGAGCGAGGACGCTCAGGCTGAGACTTGCCTGCTCCTTTTCCTTGTTATGAAGGAGTGGGTAGGATTTAGCTCAGCTTAGTTTAGCTCTTCTATTCAATTATTATTAGTATTACAGTTCAATTTATTTCCTTGAATTTATATTTGCTCTTTTTGGGGGGGAAACTGAAAAAGAAAGGTGTGTTTTCCCAGCCAGTGTGATCTATCACTGTGCAGGGAGACACAGATTAATTGCACACATGCACGCACACACATCCATACACAGACAGAGACCCACAATATAGAAAAAAGTCAGATATTCATAGCAGAAGAAGACAGACAGACAGACAGAGAGCGCACACTTTTTACATAAGCCTTAACACTGAAGCAAACAATCAAAGAAGAGGCCAGTGCACGCACACAACAGAGGGAATAAAACACACAATACAAAAGCATTCACACCTACACACAGACCTTTTGCAGCCCAGGAAAGATCAATATGAAGCGTGCTGGAAAGGCAGGTGCCAGGTCTTCTGGCAGAGGAGGGAGAGGAGGCTGCAAGTCCCCCGTCCCAAGCACAGACGTATTCTCTTCCCGAGCAGCCCCGACACCGGTGCTGCCAGCGGAAGCGAGGCGGTGGGAGCAGTGTCTGCACCTGACGTCCCTGCGCCTGCACCACCTCCGCTCAGTCCAGAAGTGGGCACCAGCAGCGGCATCACTGCCTCCTCCACCCCAGCGTCAGCTCTCAGTGTGAGCCTCCCCCTGCCGGAGGAGGAGCTGGAGCTGGAGCCAGGGATGCTGAGCGTCCTGGCTCAGGTAATTCTGGGGACTGAGGGGGAATCAGAGTTAGTGCTCCACACCCCTCACGTTTCCCCTAGACCCAGGTCTCCTCCGGAAAGCAGCACCTCGGAGGAGGCTGAGGTTGTGGAGGCAAGTGGCTCGGCTGAGGCAGCTCCTCCTCCTGTTGAGCCTCAGCCTGCTGAGAAGGGGAAAGGGCAGGATCCTCGCAAACAAACCCAGAAGCAGGGGAGTAGTGTAGTGTGCGATCATTTTGAGGTGGCGGATGATCCCAGGTTTGCCATCTGCCAGCGCTGTCAAAGGCACATGAGCCGTGGCAAGGAGGTGAGGCCCTTCTCCACCACAGCCATGCTGCTGCATCTGAGGACGCACCATCCCCTTGCCCTTCTTCCTGCTCAGCCTGGCTGCAGTGCGAGCGTGCCAAAAGGGACGTCCCCCGCTCGCTCCAAAGCCCCCTTTTCCCCAAAGCAGAGGCAGGCCACCCTGGACCAGTGGGGGAAAGGCGGTCAGAAAGGGGGGCATGTCTCCAAGTTGTGTGAGATCACCCAGAGCACTGGGGAGATGCTTGCTCTGGGTACCCAGCCCTTTTCCCGAGTTGAGCGACCAGGGTTCAGGCAGTTCATAGCAATTCTTCCCCCATTTTACAAAGTGCCCGCACACTTCACCTCTAGCAGGGCGGTGGTGCCCTCCCTGTACGAGGCGTGCAGGGAGTACTTGAGGGTGGAGCTGCACGAGGCAGGGCTGCAGGTAGCCTTGCACTTCACCTGCAACATCTGGAGCAGCCGGGGTGGCGATCATGCCTACCTCTCCCTCACGGGGCACTGGTGCACTCAGTCAGGGCATCGGTGGGCTCTACTGCAAGCCAAGGTGCTGGATGAGTCCCACATGGCAAGGGAGATCATGGGGGCCATGAGCAGTATGGTGCAGGGGTGTCTCATTGGGCAGGACTGAGCTCACCCACGGGCTCACGGTCACCGACAATGGGGCCAATATGGTGAAGGCTGTCCATGATGCCAACTTTGTTGGCATCCGCTGTGTGGCACACAGGCTGCATCTAATAGCGAGAGATGCCTTGGAGGGGGACAGGGCTGCTGGTGATGGCACTGCCACCACTACTGCTACAAGCCAGCTGATTTAGAAATGCAGGAAGGAGGCGGGCTACTTCCACTGCAGCATCAAGCAGGGCAAGATGCTGCAGGAGAAACAGGCAGAGCTGAGCATCCTGCAGCACAGGATCATGCAGGATGTGAAGACTCGGTGGGAGTCCTCATACCTGATGCTCGAGAGGGTGGTGGAGCAACAGAAGGCCATCCATGAGCTGGCCTTGCTTGGGGAGATTGGGATCAGCGCCGCCCTGAACAGAGCTGAATGGGATGTGACATCAGCAACTCTGCCCCCACCTCCAGTCAAGTGGTGTGTGGCATCAACAACTCCATCTCAACCCCAGTCATGTGGTGTGTGACACCAGCACCACATGGTCCATGACATCAGAAGGACAGCCCATGCAGACCCCCAAGGCCCAACCCCTCAGGCTGCAAGAACCGCCCTAGATCGTGTGGTGTAGTTATGGCCTATCAGGGCCCAGACTGATCTAGCCCCCCGCCGGAGCACAGGCCTGGTCTATGGGGTGGCAGGGTGGTGGTGTGACCCCTCTAACAACCTGCCCCACCACCCCCAACCAATTGGCAGAGGTTTCAGAGGCCTCAGACCTCCCAAGAACGATGCTGAACCAATTGGAATGAGTTGGGGGGGTGGGATTTGGGCAGGAACCCCACCAGGTCTGTCTGCTTTCCCAAACGACCACTCTGTTTATCTGAGACCGTGCTAAGGCAAGCAGGGGCAGATATGGATTCTTTCACAATGCCTGTAGGCCCACTCACTACAACCCCGAGACGGCTTTATAGAAAGTGTTACCATAGAAATAGTTTTGAGGAGGAGACACGGCCCCTTGCCCAAAGACTTTTTGAGATGCCTGACCCTGTTCGGGAAGATCGAATGTGCAGGCAGATGGAGGAGGCCCAGACCCTCGAAGCAGACACTGAAAATTTGGAAGAAGGTGTCTTTGTGCAAGAGCCTGCATGCGAAGTAGAGGTCATTGCAGAGGAGAGACCGGTAAAAGACTTGGAGCATGTTTGTGGGGCACTTGGGTTTTCAGTGTTTCATAGTTTCATAGTTTCTAGGGTCGGAAGGGACCTGAGCAGATCATCTAGTCCGACCCCCTGCCATGGCAGGAAAGAGTACTGGGGTCAAATGACCCCAGCAAGATGTTCATCTAACCTCCTCTTAAACACCCCCAGGGTAGGAGCCTGCACCACTTCTCTTGGAAGCTGGATCCAGACCCTAGCCCCCCTGACCGTGAAGTCGCACCTCCTGATATCTAACCTAAACCTACCCTCTGCCAGCTTGTGACCGTTATTCCTGGTCACTCCTGGCAGTGCTCGGGGAAACAGTGGCTCCCCCAATGCCTGCTGATCCCCCCTGACTAGTTTATAACAGGCCACAAGATCCCCCCTCAGCCTTCTCTTGTGGAGGCTAAACAGGTTCAGGTCCCGTAGCCTCTCCTCATAGGGCCTGCCCTGCTGCCCCCTGATCATGTGAGTGGCCTCCTCTGGACCCTCTCCATGCTGTCCACATCTCTCCTGAAGTGCGGCGCCCAGAACTGGACGCAGTCCTCCAGCTGCGGCCTGACCAGTGCTGCATAGAGGGGGAGGATCACCTCCTTGGACCTGCTCGAGATGCATCTGTGGGTGCAGGACAAGGTGCGGTTGGCCTTCCTGACCGTGTCCCCACACTGCCGGCCCATGTTAATCTTGGAGTCAATGATGACCCCCAGATCCATTTCCGCCTCCGTGCTGACAAGAGGGGAGTTCCCCAACCTGTAGGCATGGTCCCGGTTGTTCCTCCCCAGGTGCAGCACCTTGCACTTGTCTGTGTTGAATCCCATCCTATTCTCGTCCGCCCACCCTTGTAACCTGTCCAGGTCTGATTGTAGCCTGTTGCATCCTTCCAGTGTGCCCACGTCCCCCCATATCTTACTGTCATCAGCAAATTTGAACGGGTGCTTTTTACCCCCTCGTCCAAATCGCTGATGAAGATGTTGAACAGTGCGGGCCCGAGGACCGAGCCCTGGGGGACCCTGCTGCCCACGTCCTTCCAGGTTGAGAAGGACCCATCCACTACCACTCTCTGGGTGTGGCACTCCAGCCAGCTGGTGACCCATTTGACTGTGTGGGTGTCTACACCACAGCCCCCCATTTTCTTAATGAGAATGGGGTGAGAGACAGTGTCGAAAGCCTTCCGGAAGTCCAGGAAGACTATATCCACTGCTACCCCTGCGTCTAATGATCTGGTGATCCGATCGTAAAAGGCCACCAGGTTGGTCTGACAGGACCTGCCACTGATGAACCCATGTTGGTTGCCCCGAAGCATGCAGTCCCCCGCTGGCCCCTCCTGGATGTGTGCCAGCATAATTTTCTCAAACAGCTTGCCTAGGATCGAGGTAAGACTAACCAGCCTATAGTTTCCCGGGTCCTCCCTCCTGCCTTTTTTGAAGATGGGGACCACGTTGGCCCTCTTCCAGTCCTCCAGTACCTCACCAGAGCACCACGAGTGCTTATAAAGTTGTGCCAGGGGACTTGCAATGACCTCGGCCAGTTCCTTTAGAACTCTAGGGTGGAGATCATCCGGACCGGCTGACTTGAATACGTCCAACCCCTCCAGAAGCTCCCTAACTAAATCCTCGCTAACCCGTGGCCCAGGTGCGCGTCCCCCGGGGCCTGAGGGGGGCCCAGCAGAGAGGTGGCTGTTCTGGTCCCTACTTAGGAAGACGGAGGCAAAGAAATCGTTAAACATGTTAGCTTTGCCGTCTGGTGTGACGACCAAGTTTCCCATGTCGTCCTGCAAGGGCCCCACATTACCCGGGACCTTCTTTTTACCCTCTATGTATTTAAAGAAGGACTTCTTATTGTCCTTAATCTGGGAAGCCAGTCCCAGCTCCATCTCTGCCTTGGCCTTCCTAACTGCCCCCTACATCCCCGAGCAACTACAGAATAGCCCTCCCTGGTGATGACCCCTTCTTTCCACTGGGTGTAAGCCTCCTTTTAGCAAGGAGACATTTCTGGATGCTTTTGGTGAGCCATGGAGGCTCGTGTGCTCTCCTGCTCCCCTTGATCCTCGTTGGGATTACCTCCCTTTGGGCTTGGAGGATCGTCTCCTTAAGGAGCGACCACTCTCCTTGGACACCCAGCTCCCCTCCCCTCTGGGACCTCAGGGCTTCTCCAAATATCCTCCTTAGCTCATTGAAGTTTGCCCTCCTAAAATCTAGGGCTGCTGCCTTGCTGCAGGCCTTTGCCACCTTGCGCTGGATGGTGAATTCCAGCAGGCGACGATCGCTGTCGCCGAGGTGGTCGAGCACCCGCAGCCCCCTCACCAGGTCGTCACCCGTGGCCAGCACTAGGTCCAACAAGGTGTCCAAGTGTGGGTTCACTCCGTGGCATGTGTGTGTTTGGAAGTAGCTAAGGACTGATTAAACAGCAGCTAACTAACCAAGTCCTTTACTTGAACTCGTTTGCAGTTAGATGAAGCTTTTTTAATGACTCCAGAAAACCTACGTACCAGTACACAAGAAGGAGGTGTATGCTTTTGCAGAGAACAAAGACCTGATGAACCTGAAGAGTTCAGAAGACATCTATCCATTCAAGCAACACAAGCTGTTACATTGCGTGAACACAAAGTCTTTAGGAAGTCTCTTGTTTGTGTTTCTGCTTATGGCATAATGAAACACTGCTTGAGGAAGAGACTTTTTGACCTTTGCTGGGGGTGCGTATTAGACTTGGGGGTCAAGAAGCCCACGAATGTCTTACTTGGTTAGATGAAGACATAAATGAAAGAATTCAGGAACTTTGCCAGGAAATATGACTTGATAGCATTTTCAATGCTGTAATAACCATTGGGTTTGCCAGGAACAGTCTCAGAATTGCTGTGAAACATTTAATTCAGGTTAGAGAGCTTTTAGATGCTGTGTATGCTGCAGAAGATCCTAACGCTAATGAGGAAGGGGGAAAGAAGCCACCCATAGCAATAAAAAGGGCTACGTTTCTTTCCTAGCCCCATATGGTGACCATCAAAGTCAAAAAGCCTGGGTTAACTGCACCCCCTCCACTAGAGAAGTGTGTGCGACCTGATATTCAGCTTCTACCAAAGCTGGCTGGTTGTGGGGGTGCTCAGTCCTTACTGCAGTCTGCATCTGAGATGCATGTGGACATTTTCATAAAAGAACTTGGTTTCAAAGAGCAGTCTCTATTCTGGCCTTCTTAGACCGCCCTTGAATATCAACTCTGACATTAATACTCATTTTCCTATTTTGACGCGCATTAAACCATCACTAGAAACCATGCAATTTAGTTAATGCACATAAAAATAGGCCAATGCACATTAAGTGTCACTTAGTCATGCTCTTTAGTTAATGTACATTAAGACAGGCTAATGTGCATTTTCCTAGTACCTCACAATGTAGGGCATTTATACGCTTGCTCGGGGAGGGGGCAGGAGAGCAGATTAATCAAGTCTGCTCCAACACGCTAGAATGCCAGCATGTGGGGGCAGCCTTGGCACTCGTGTACAGGCACCAGAGGTACTAGATTTAATGCAAACTAACTAAAGCACGTTAATGCACATGTAGACGCATCCACTGTATGCACGTTTTAGGCACAGTGCCATTCAGAAAAGCAGCACCAGCCTCTGCTCTCTGGCTATAGGACATGGCATGGAGCAGGCTATACTGAATCCTTGTTCTGTGCTGAGCAGCTATCGGGGGATCTGTTCCACACAGGAACACTGGCTATGTGGACTTGGGGGAGCCCCATTCTCAGAGGGAAGTGCTAAACATGTGCACTGGAGGGGAGAGAGTTAATTTAAAGACCTTCCATAGAAAATTATGAAAAGAATGAGAAATTATTGTTTTCTCAGATCTTTCACTGGCAAGAATCCCTAAGTCCCTATGGCCTAGCACTTTCTCAGAGAATCCACTGTCACCTGGCTAGTCATTCCAGGCCTGTGGCTCAGTAAAGGGATGCACAGGATCTTATAAACTCAGCATCACGGATGTAATCAAGTATCTGCAGACACCGCACACAGACTTTACACAAAGGCAGTGAGGACTGTACCTTGCAGAGAAGCAGAAGCACTCGCCATTGTAACCAGCACCATGGTTTGGTTTTCAGCTCACAGGCCTGCTGATGTGAAAGCACAAGGAAGACATGAGGATCATTCAGTAGTGTTGCCTTCTCCCTCATCAGATTAACACCCTCACTAATACCTTCATTATCTCCCCCCAGGCACATCATGCACCATTCACCTAAGCTCCTAGGTCAACCATAAATATTTGCTGAGGTTGCAGGAAGGCTGTTCATTGTCGCATGAAGGTGTTGCCCTGAGGGGTCAGGCCAACACTCAGACTCTCAATATTGCGCTGTTAGACAGGAGGGTGTGGTGTACAATTGCACATATGCAAACACACAAATCAATTAGGTGCATACACACACACACTACCAGCTCAGACACATGCATACCTATTACCAATTCAAGCTCATCCACTATACACCCCAGAAGTTAGACACAGATCACTAATTTGTATATCATGCACACAATGCCATATATATACACACAGACACACACCACGCACACTAGCAACTCAGATACACACACATTCAAAATAACTAGTCTAGGTTCATGCACACCTATCACCAGTTTAAGCCTGTACATGCTACACACACCAAATTGAGACAGAATCAGTTACCAGTTACCAGCACCTGCACATCCAATACACATACGTGGATTACTAATTCATATACCACACACACACAATGACATCTATATATGTATTTATATGTGTAGTCACTAATTTACACACATACCTCCCACCCCATCCTCATTAAAAAACTAGGGGACTGTGGCATTGATGCCTACACAGCCAGATGGATTGCAGATTGGCTGAAGGGTTGCACTCAGAGGGTGGTGGTGGATTGGTCATATTCGACCTGTGGGGAAGTGGGCAGCGGAGTCCCACAGGGCTTGGTCCTTGGGCCCATGCTGTTCAATCTCTTTATCAGCAATTTGGACAACGGGGGTCCTTGTCCAGTAGATGTAGTCCAGAGGGGGGTCACTGGCAGGGGCTCTGGGTGGATAGGTGGTGTGGCATGGTGCTGGTCCGGATGGAGAGAGCATCCCACTGGGTCTGTCTTCACTGCCCCTTTTTATAGGGGCAGACCTTGTGTGACCCTAGTGACAGGAGGCATGCCCAGACAAGGGTCAGCCCCTGGCATACTGAGCATGTGTGCTCCATGCAGGGATGTGTCTGTAATGGTGAGAGCTGCTGGTTCTGCAGGGTCTTTTATCTTTCAAAGGCTCATCTTGTCTCTGTTCCTGGGTGAGGTCCATGGCTCCTGGATGAATCAATGCGAGGTAATGGCCCAGTTGTTACAGGCCATTCAGTGGAGGCCTGCTACAGAAGATGGAGGCTTAACTTATAAAATGGATACTTGACATGGCTTTGGTTCACTTCCAAACACAGGCCTAAACCAGACAATATCCATATGAAACAATAAAAATCAATACAGAAATTATAATAATACAATATACACCAGTAAAAATGAATATAAACCTAATAGTTATACAACATAAAACAGTGGGTATCCAAAACTAAAAACTTGCTACCAAAATAGAAATGTTTAAAGCTTATCCTAAGTTTGTATTTACCCATATTTTTATTATGCTTTGGTTTTGTACCACATTAATAGCTCGTGTCCTTTCTTATTTGGCAAGTTTATTTAAAAACATAGTAACCCACGTTGCTTCAGACTCATTTCCAGTTTTATCTGGTGTATCAAAATCCCCTTCCTTCCCAGTGTAAATGTCCCCTCACATTCAACAGGTGTGTAATGTATGCCCTTTAATTCAGTTTTTCATACAGAAATGAAAGGGACCTCAAGAGACCATGTAGTCTGCAGAAGTGGCACCTATTTCACAATTTTAAAAGAAATCTTTGAACTTTTAAAATAAAAGTTTTCTCGATTTCCCTCTTAACCTCAAAATATTTTAGTCAAAGATATATTTTATTAGTAATTGGTGCAGATGTGCTATGATTTAATACTCAGGACTAAACCTTGGGGGCAGCAAACAGCTCCACGCATCACACCCCTGCTGGACAGCCAGAACCCCACTTCTGGTCATCCCACCCCCTGCGTGAACTTATGCCAGGTGCTTGCATCTTCTTTCACAGCTGAGCCATGACTCCATGTCCCCTTTGGAGGGGAGAGAGGGGTAGTCGTGCCTGTCTCAGCCAGCTGGTCCCCAAGGTGCCACCCTGCCTGTTTCTGCCTTTGCAGACTGTTAGTGGCCAGGGCAGCAAGCAGAGGGCTCAGCCCCCCTGACCGCCCTGGGAAGATGGGCACTCGCTGCCCAGTTCCCCCTCCGCTGCCCGCAGCTAAGTGCATGGGTGCAGTGGCTGAAAGATGAGCTGCAGCCCTTTTAGTGCTCAGGAAGCTGCCCGAAAAAGCAGATCTTCCTCTCTCGAAAGCCCTGGCTTTCTGGTTCCTTGTCTCCCTGTGTCCTAGTGTTTCATCTTATACTTCACCTTGTTTCTGCTTTGCAGCCTGGCCCCTGCTGCCTGCTTGACACTGAGTCCTTTAGCTCTGGTTTCCAGTTCCTTGTCCCAGGATATCAGCTCCTGGCTCCTAGCTCTGGTCTATAACCCCCAGCCCTTGACTCTCCACCCTTGACCTTCCATGTTGCTGTGTCCAGGCCCTAAACACTGAGCCCACAACACCCACATCCCAACTGCAGCCATAACAGAGACCATCATCTCTGTTATAGTATAACCATCGGTGAACCTATACACTATTCCAGCACCAGCACCAGCACCAGCACCAGCACCGGCACCAGCACCAACCAGCCTCTTCCACACCAGCCACTGCCAATGTGGGTCATGGCCATGGCTTCAATGCTGAGGTCCAAACGCACCAGACCCCAGCCTCGGGCTTTGGTGGCTACCTATCTCACTGAGGAGGCGGAGCCACTGGACTGCGCCCCTTGGCACACTGAGCTACCGCAGGCAGACGTGGTCGGATCTGGCCACGGTTGCTCAGCAACACGTGTCCTGTCCACCGCCCAGTGTTCCAAGTGAGAGGGTGCTCAGCATCTCTGGGGATCTTGTCACACCACACCGCCGCTGCTGGATCCTACGTTGGTGGAGCAGTTGGTGTTCCTAAAGGTGAACTCCCGCTGCTGGGCTTCCCCAAGCTCCACCTGAGACGGACTGAGTGCCACCCTCCTCACTCCGTCTGCACCCATTTCCTCTTGGTTTGCATCGTAATTTGTCCCCTTTCAGGATCAGGCCCGAGAGACTGGAGACAGAGTGGTTTTTTGGTGGGGAATGTGCCCCCACAGGTAGTTGGGTTTTGTTGCCTTTGATAGGTTCTGGTGTGCAGTTTCTGGGGTCCTGGAGATAGCTGGCAGGTTTTGTGCTGTGAGCTGTAGGAAGTTGGCTTCAGTTCTGGTGATGAGGTTAGGTGCTTGTCTGAATGTACAAGCCACTTCTCAGAGCCGGGCCTGTGAACTGCACTTCGTCAGCCGCCGAGGTCCAGAAACTCATGGACCCAATATACACAGGGAAATCTGGCACACTGCGGCCTGCTGGACTTCTGACACCCCAGGCTCCTCTGCACTTTCACCTGCGCTGCTACAACCCCCTTTCCTCCCTATTCCCCACCTTAGCCGGTCCCTCCCCCCTGACGCCTCCATTTCCATTTTTGCTGACTGGCTTCCTTGCCAGCATTGCGGGGGGCCAGCCTCTGGCTTCTTTCCTACTCCTTCCATCCAGGACCACCTGCAGGTACTGCCTCAGCCTCACAAAGGGGTTTTCAACCCTAAAGCTTCCAAAGATACATTTTTCTTAAGTACTCCTTTATTTTCCTAATACACATACAGACATAAAAACACAAGGTAAGCCTTCACACTCCATGAATAACATCATATGTCCAACACAACACAACATCTTTGTGTCTTGCTGTCAATTCCTTTATAAAACGACAGGCTCTGTGACAGCTCCGTGTGGGTGCCCTTGATGCTGCTGCTGATGCTACTGGTGTTGAGCCAGCGAAGTTCTTGTACCTGTTGTCACGTAAAGCGGAGGACTGGGCATGGGGCTGTAGGGGAGGAGGAGGCCTCACTGGGGCACACTGCCGTGTTGTACAGAGGCCCCAGTGCCAGAAAGGGCGCACCTTAACACACACACAGTGTCACCTACCCACATCACGGGTTTTGCCTGTCAGCAGCTTGGGGTGCAGGGCCTCGGATGACAGATCCCCCAGCGAGACACACACAGCTGGCAGGCTTCACGTCCTGGCAGGGCCCAGCGCCCAGGCCTGCAGTACATTTCACCCCCCTGTTCCCCAAGACAGACGCAGTTGCCCAAGCATCCGCCCACATGACGAGTTTTGCCTGCCAGCAGCTTGGGGTGCTGTTCTCCCCAAACCCCTGCACTGGTCTTCTTGAAACGTGGCAGGCTTTTTGGCCTCCCCAGGGGCCACTACCCCTGCAGTTTTCATCCCCCTGTGGTGTAACATATAGACGTGACAGGAGTTTTGCTTTCAAGAATTCGGGGTGCAGTTCCTCCCAAATCCCTGCACCGATCTTCTGGAAACACGGCGTGCTTCCTGCTCTCAGCAGGGGCTGCCACCCCTACAAGGGGCACCCAAATTGGAGCTAAAATAACAAAGTTATAGATATTTAATTCATCCCCCATTATAACATATAGCCAGATCTCTGAAGCGGCTTCGAAGTGGCACCTCGATCTGGAGCTCTGGATTGGATCACGGCCATCTGAAACGGCTGGATCTGAAGCCAGATCCGATCGCTGCTGACTCACACAGACCTCGTGTGCTGCATTGCAACTGATTGATGAAGAAAGACTTGCATTCAAAAGCTTGTCCAGCCTTGTTCCAGCTGTGCAGGTGGTCCAGTGAAAGAAATCACCCTGCAAAACCCCTCCGCTGTCTTGGCCATGTCTCTGCCTTAGCTGTTCCTGCCTAGTTCCTTGTCCCAGGACATGCTGAGAGGCAGCAGCGGGGGGGGGGGGGGGGTATGTTTCTCAGCAGCTCTCCTGGGTTTTCCAGTCTCGACATGCCCTGCATTAGCCCTCGCTGATGGTGCCACACTTCCCACTGCTCTGCTCCACACACCCTTACATTGTTCGTGGGGATAGGTGGAAATTTATACCGTACATTCCCCTCCGGCCTATTTCTTAGCACAATAAACTTTGCTTTCCTATAAAACCAGTAGCACCACAGTAAATAGTCACTGTGCTCTGACCCTGGTATCTATAGTAGTGTTTTTAGGTCAAGAAAATAAAGATTCACTTTATCATCACCATGCAACCCCTAGTAAAGTTTTCTGGTAGTGCACTCTCTTCAGCTGGTGACCTCGTTGTTGTGTTTTACCCAAGCGGCATGTGGTAGAAGCGGCTGAGTCCCAGCCAGCAGAAGCAGCATGTGTTTTCTCTTCAGACCATTTCCCAGAAATGACAGTCTCTTTCGCTTTTGTGGCTACTCAGTTAAGGTGCAGGTGTCATGACTCACTGTGCTACCCAACACTTGGGCCCATTTGGCTTCCAGACAGACAAAACTACAGGCTGTGGCTGGTCAGGATCTCTGTTGCCAGATTAAACACAAAAGTAAGGTCCGGGTCTGGATCCGGGTCCTTTAATTCGAATTAATAAAAAGTCCACTCTGCTGAATGGGTACTTAATGATGGTCTTTTATCAGTCCAATGGGACTGCCCTGACTAGCAAGACATGGGATGGGCAGGGTGAGGGCATATTTATACCGAGCATTGGCACTGATTTAGTAAAGGTTCACCTTGAGAGGCAGGACACCTTCAAGTCAGCTGGTCCTGACAGATTACACCCTAGAGCAAAATATGGCCCACAGGATGGATCCAGCCCTTGGGGCCCCTAAATTATCAAGGAGACCCTTCTGGATAAGCTGGCCGAGGGCAACATCCTGAGGAACAGCCAGCACAGGTTTGTTGCAGGCAGGTCTGGCCTGACCAATCTAATCTCCTACTTTGATCAGGTGACATCATTTTGAGGGGCAGCTGGCTCTTGTACGATGACGGTTTGCATCAGGTCGCTGATGTGGCAATGGCAAAGTGCTCAGACAACTGAAATACTCTTTCTTCTTTCCATACAAGTTCCCTGAGGTGCAGTTGTGAAATCAGCCATTGAAGCCACCACTGCCCCTCTCCTGATTACATTTCCCAGGATGATTTGGGCAGCCTGTCAAAATAATAACTGAGCATGAGCTGCCTAGATCGTGGCCCACACCATTGCCACCACCGCAACCTCCCCTCAGACTGCACTGGAGCTGCCCGCAGAGCTGTAGTGCTGGGCTGGGGGGAGCTGAGCTGAGCAGGGCTGGGCCAATGTTCACATGATGGGATTAGGGAGGAGGTTTGGTAAAGGTTTGGGTTTGCCTTTTTTAACTACTTAGTCCCTTGGACTCTAAGGGCTGTAGGTGGGTACTGGGGCAGGACGAATAAACCAGGTATTCTCTGGGCCATCTTCCCACAGCCAGTGCACAGTTATAGTTTCATAGTTTCATAGTTTCTAGGGCCAGAAAGGACCTGAGCAGATCATCCAGTCTGACCCCCCTGCCATGGCAGGAAAGAGTACTGGGGTCACACGACCCCAGCAAGGTGTGCATCTAACCTCCTCTTAAACACCCCCAGGGTAGGGACCAGCACCACTTCTCTTGGAAGCTGGTTCCAGACTCTAGCCGCCCTGACCGTGAAGTAGCGCCTCCTGATATCTAGCCTAAACCTCCCCTCTGCCAGCTTGTGACCGCTATTCCTGGTCACTCCTGGCAGTGCTCGGGGGGAACAGGGACTCCCCCAATGCCTGCTGGTCCCCTCAGACTAGTCTGTAACAGGCCACTAGATCCCCATCAGCCTTCTCTTGTGGAGGCTGAGGGGTTCAGGGTTCAGGTCCCGTAGCCTCTCCTCATAGGGCCTGCCCTGCTGTCCCCTGATCATACGAGTGGCCTCCTCCGGACCCTCTCCATGCTGTCCACATCCCTCCTGAAGTGCGGTGCCCAGAACTGGACGCAGTACTCCAGCTGCGGCCTGACCAGTGCCGCACAGAGGGGGAGGATCACCTCTCTGAACCTGCTCGAGATGCATCTGTGGATGCAGGACAAGGTGCGGTCGGCCTTCCTGACCGCGTCCCCACACTGCCGGCCCATGTTAATCTTGGAGTCAATGATGACCCCAAGATCCCTTTCCGCCTCCGTGCTGACAAGAGGGGAGTTCCCCAGCCTGTAGGTATGGTCCCGGTTGTTCCTCCCCAGGTGCAGCACCTTGCACTTTTCTGTGTTGAAGCCCATCCTATTCTCGTCCGCCCACCCTTGTAACCTGTCTAGGTCTGATTGTAGCCTGTTGCATCCTTCCAGTGTGCCCATGTCCCCCCACATCTTAGTGTCATCAGCAAATTTGAACAGGTGCTTTTTACCCCCTTGTCCAAATCACTGATGAAGATGTTGAACAGTGCTAAGGATGGAACCACATTTCCTCTGCAGGTTTATCTGTGTTATGTGGAACCACATTTCAGTTCTAGTCTTGGGTCTCCGGTGACTGGAGACTGCAGCAAATGCAAACCTGGGGGCTCTGTTTTGGGAACAGCATGTGCTGGTGACTTGGAAGAGAGCTTCAGTCCCTGGCAGCTTGTGCTCTCCATCTCTCTCTTATTTAGTTAGTTGTTGCAGGGCATTGAAGTGCCCTGCTCCTAAAGAAGGAGAGGTGTGGGTTGTCGGGGCAACCCCGGAGGTCAGCTGACCGAAAGGGGGCAGGGCCTAGCCTTTATAAACAGCCTAGGCTGAGGCCAAGGGGGCAGTTCCCTTCTGGCAGCCATGAAGGAGAGAGCTCTGCCGGGAATAGGCAGAGGTGGGAGGCCTGATGACCTGAGCAGCTCCATGGGTGAGGATACCAGGCAGAGGAGCCCTGGCAGGGATGGAGATAATGATGAGCCAGAGAACTTAGGGTTTACATTTTAAGCCAGGAGGCTAGTGTTTGAGTTGGGTTTTTGTGTCACAGCTGATTAGCCTATGGTTTTGGTTATTGTAACAACCAGAGGACTGGGTGAGGCTGTAGGGGTTGGAGGGGGCCTCAGGGGAGCTCCCCAGTAGCATGGGGGGATTCCTGGCACCACAGAGGGTGCCATGTTTTGGGGGTGTCCCAATCCCAGCCCCAGTGAGGCAGCATTGGGAGGAGCCCAGTGGGCATAGGACCCGGGAAGGGGGTCTGGAGGCCAGGCATGGCTAAGGCCACCTGACCCTCAATCGCGGGAATCACGAGTGGACACATTGGGAAGCCCCTGGAGAGGGTGAGTGCATTGGGAAGCCTGAGGGAGGGCTCACAGGAACAAGGAGCCCGGAGAGGGCGAGCGTATGGGTAGAAGCCCGGAGAGGGCCACCAAGAAGAGATAGTAGACTTAACAACGTCCGGGCCATCCTAGAGGCTTGGGGAGTGGTATTAGGGGTGGTAGGAGCCACACGTAGCCCATGACGGGAGTACCCAGAATCAGCGGCAGACAGGGTACCGGCGGGAACACGCCCAGGGGGTACCGTGTCCAAGGGGGTAAGAGGCAGCCTCCATTATAATACTTTCACCATCAAAGTCATGGCGGGTGGAGATAACGAGGGTGCAAGGACACCCATTTGGCTCGGTAGTGGGCACCAGGAGAGATCACGGCTGCTCCTGGGTCCCCGCCATGTGACATTAGTTTATAAAGGTGTGTATCTACCTTACCTTTGACTCACTGCTGACAACCACTGCTAACTATCTTGCTGTGACTTGGACAAGGCCAACAGCCTTACTTCACTTTCAAAATAAGTCCAAATTTAGTAACTGAATGTGCCCCTTAGTCCTGAAGTGTGTTATTTTAAAGCAAGTTAATTAAAATATGTTTACTACCATAAAGTGTAGACATTAGAAGCCACCCATCTCTGTATTTCCTGTGCCATGCACTGATGTGACAGCTAAATTGGTCTCCAACAGACCCAAGAAATGGTGGATGATACACAGTGGACTCAGAGCTAGTTCTAGTTGGCAAAACTGGTGCAGGCTAAAGTGCCACAGGAAACACCATCCTAGGTCAGAAAGTGTTTGAGTCCGGTCTTTCAGCAAAGTCGGTCACCCAGGCATGCAGCAAGAAGGAAAGGCTCTGGAGACAGAAGAAAGTTGTTGTCGTCGATACCCCTGGCATTTTCGACACAGATAAACCTGCAGAGGAAATTTATGGTGAGATCAGCCACTGTATCTTGGTTTCCTCCCCAGGCCCTCATGCTATAGTGCTGGTGGTGCCACTGCGCCGCTACACCATGGAAGAATGAGAAGCAGTGCAAAGAATATAAAATATTTTTGGAGACAAAGCCCTGAGATACATGATCCTGCTGTTCACCCACAAGGATAATCTGGACGGTGCTGGCCTGGAAGAATATTTAATGGAGTCGGGGGGGCTGGCATTCAGGAGATGCTCACAAAGTTTGTGTGCATTCAACAACCGAGCCACTGGACAGGAGCAAGAGACCCAGGTCAGTGACCTGCTGCTGCTGATAGAGAAGACAGTGCGGGAGAACGGTGGCATGTGCTTCATGAATGAGAAGTATGAATTTGCTGAGAAAAAGCTTCAGGAGGAAATGAAACATCTGAAGAGGAAGTATGCAGAGGAGCAAGAAATGAAGATAAAACAGATGCAGTTGGATCACCAAAAGGAAATGCAAATGCTAAAAGAAGAACTCCAGGCAAAAGAAGGAGAAATCAAACTATTGCGTGTTAAAAATGAAGCCTTGCAAGAGCTGAGAGGCCTGGAACCAAAGCAGCAGCAGGAGGTAGAAGAAGAAGTATAGGAAGAGGAGGTAGAAGAGGGAGTATAGGAAGAATCTAGAAGAGGCCAGGAAAGAAACGGAGGGGGGCCAGTATTAGAAGTGATCCAGAAAGCATTTGTGTTTCTAATGCAAGTAATTAGGAAGTGGTTTTAGGACTGAAGTGCATTTATGCCTCTCTGTCCTGGGCTTTGATGCTGCATGTTAGAAAATTTAAATACAGCTCTTCTCTCCTGTTCTTAGCTTTGGGCCACTAAGTGAAACTCTCTGGGATCCAGTACAAACATATAAACCATATTCTATTTAATATGTAGCAGCATTTAAAAAATGGACACACCTGAAAGACTGGAGAGAGCTGCCTGGCCGAGAGAGAGAGTTCGTCCCAGCAGGGACACTGTAGGCTCTCAGGGCAAGTGAAGCTCTTTGGAGGCAGCCCGGTTGGAAATGGGAGGGGTGATGTAACCCTAGCAAAGTTTTGAAAGAGAGCCATTAACAAAAGCCCAGAAAGGGCTCTGGGCTGGGATTGGCTGAGACGCTTGGATAAAAGTGGGGAGCAGTTTTCCTGCGGGAGGGAGAGAGAGCGAGAGCGAGAGAGAGTTTTCCCTGTTTTCCCTGAGGGGTGAGGGGCTCCAGGGGCAGGAAAAGCCCAGGGAGGGGCTGTGTTTGCCAGGCTGTGAGGTAGGAGAGTTGCTACAGCCTGCAGCTCAGACACTGCTCCCTGCTGAGCTGGAGAAGGGGGTGAAAGGCAGGGGAAGGCTGTCTTTGCAAGGACTGCAGAGAAGGAGCCGCTGCCTGATGCCCAGAGACCCCAGGAGCACGGAGCTGGATACCAGCACCAGGGAGTGTCCATAGACCATGTGCAGAGACACAGACTGTTCCGCTCCTTGAGACACCCCGCCAGGGGCAGTGTACATGGGATCCCCAGTACACCGTGTGCAAGTGTGTAAATAATTTCATAGAATCACAGAAGTCGGGTCAGAGGGACCTTGTAGATCTTCAAGTCTGACCCCCTGCCTGGGCAGGAGAAAAAAAACTGGGCTCAAATGATGCCAGCTAGGTAGGCATCAAGCCTCCTCTTCAAGACCCCCAGGGTAGGAGCCAGCACCACTTCCCTTGGAAGTTGGTTCCAGATCCTAGCCACCCTGAGTGGGAAGTATTTCTTACAGATGTCTAATCTAAACCTCCTCTCCAACAATTTATGGCCGTTATTCCTTGTTATGCCAGGGGGCGCTAGGGGAAACAGCGTCTCCCCCAAACCCTTCTGGTCCCCCCTCGTGAGTTTATAGACGGTCACCAGGTCCCCCCTCAGCCTTCTCTTGTGAAGGCTGAACAGGTTCAGGTCCCACAGTCTCTCATTGTAGGGTCTGCCCTGTAGTCCCTGGATCATGTGGGCGGCCCTCCTCTGGACCCTCTCCAGGTTGCCCACATCCCTCCTGAAGTGGAGCACACAGAACAGGATGCAGTCCTCCAGCTGCGGCCTGACCAGTGCCGCATAGAGGGGGAGGATCGCCTCCCTGGACCTGCTCGAGATGCGTCTGTGGATGCAGGACAAGGTGCGGTTAGCCCTGCCAGCTGTGACCTCACATTGTCTGCCCATGTTCATCTTGGAGTCAATAATGACTCCCAAGATCCCTTTCTGCCTCCGTGCTCTCAAGAAGGGAGTTTCCCATATTATAAGTGAGCTGCTGGTTACTACTGCTCAAGTGCAGCACCTTCACTTGTCAGTGTTGAAGTGCATCCTCTTTTTGCTAGGCCACCCCTGCAACCTGTCTGGGTCTTGCTGCAGTCTTTCCTCCCTACTAGCATGCTCACCTCACCCCAAATTTTTGTATCATCAGCGAATTTGAACAGGTTGCTTTTTCACCCTGTCATCCAAATTGCTGATAAAGAAATGGAACAGCGCGGGCCCAAGGACCGAGCCCTGGGGGACTCCGCTGCCCACCTCCCCCCAGGTCGAATATGACCCGTCCACCACCACCCTCTGAGTGTGACCCTTCAGCCAATCTGCAATCCGTCTGACTGTGTAGGCAACAATGCCACAGTTGCTAGCCCCACTTCCATCTCCACCTTGGCCTTCCTGACCGCCCCCCTGCATCCCCAAGCAACCAGAGTATAGTCCTCCCTGGTGATGGCCCCTCCCTTCCATTGGGTGTATGTCTCCCTTTTAGCTAGGAGACATTCCTGGATGCTTTTGGTGAGCCATGGGGGCTTTTGCACCCTCCTGCCCCCTTTGATACATGTTGGGATTACCTCCCTTTGGGCTTGGAGGATCATCTCCTTAAGGGGCGACCACTCTCTTTGGACACCTGGCTCCCCTCCCCTCTGGGACCTCAGTGCCTCCCTGACTATCCTCTTTAGTTCATTGAAGTCCGCCCTCTTGAAATCTAGGGCTGCTGCCTTGCTGCCGGCCTTTGCCACCTTGCGCTGGATGGTGACTCCCAGCAGGCGATGATTGCTGTCACCCAGGTGGTCAAGCACCCGCAGCCCCTGCACCAGGTCGTCTCCCGTGGCCAGCACCAGGTCAACAAGGCATCTCCCTCGGTGGGGCTGTGCACCCCCTGGGTTAGATGGAGGTCCTGCACTCTGGCTAGGAACCTATGTGAGGAGTCAGACCTGGCTGACTGCTCTTCCCAGCAGATGTCTGGAAAGTTTAGGTCCCCCATGATGACCACGTCCTTTGACCCAACTACCTTCGTGAGCTGACTTAAGAATTCCTGGTCAAGCTCTTCTCCTTGGTTGGGAGGTCTGTAGTCGACCCCCACCATTAAGTCTCTTTCCCCTCAACTGCCTTGTATTCTAACCCAGAGGTCTTCAGAGCACCCCTCCTCTGACTCTGTGCTGCTTGATGAGGATGTGTATTCCTCCTTAATGTAGAGTGCCACACCCCCGCCTTTCCTCCCTGTCTTGTCCTTCCTGTACAGCCTATAGCCCTTGCCGAGTCATGCGTTGGGTCCCACCACGTTTCAGTGATCCCCACCATGTCTGGGTTGGTGGCAGCTAGCAGGAGGGTAAGTTCCTCCTGCTTGTTTCTCATACTATGAACGTTTGTGTAGAGGCATTTGAGGCCTCCTGTGCATGTGTGTACTGAACCCCTAATCTCAGCATTGTCCTGGCCCCTGTTGCTTCCCTGTGTCTATGTTCCACTCGTCAGTCTAGGCTGGGCTGTACTTGTGGGTGCTGCTTGGTTAAGCGCTCCAATATTTCCTCTGCCCTCATCTTCGCCTTCCCCCAATGAACCTACTTTAAAGTCCGCCAGAGGAGATCCGCCAACCTAGAAGAGGACACACGCTTACCTTTAGGGAAAAGATGTAGCTCATCCCATCCAAGCATGTCTCTCGTTGTGATGTGCGGGTCATTGTTGAGGAACCCAAAGCCCACCTCGAGACACCATTCCTGAAGCTGTCAGTTGGTCTCTGTGATGCACGTCTCATGTCATCTTCCACGTCCACTCACTGGTAGGATAGAGGAGAATACCGCCTGTGCACCTATCTCCTTCAGCACGCCCCCAGAGCATGGTAGTCTGCTATCAGGTGGTCAGGGCTTCTCCTGGCCGCATCATTAGTACCCACATGGATTAGGACCATGGGGTAATAATCGGTGGGCTGGATCATGGCCTGGAACATCCCCTTCATATCCTGAATCTTTGCTCCAGGTAGGCAGTAGAACCTCGCGTGTCGAGGGGCCCTCTGTATCTCTCAGGATGGAGTCGCCTATGATGATCACTCAACGCTTTCTCCTCCGGGACTGCTTAGCTCCTTCGGCCTGTTTGGAACATGGAGAGTGTGGAGTTGCTTCCTCTCCTTCCTTCTCCTCCATTGTTGCCAGGGCCTCGTACCTGTCCTCCAGCCAGACTGGAGGAGCTGGTACTGCTGTGTTATGAGCAGCCCTGGTTCTGGAGGTGATTGTCGGACACTCTGCAGTGGAGGGCACCTCCTGATGTGCTTCTTCCTTGGGTGTGTGGCCCTGCAGGGAAAGGAAATAGCCAGCAATTTCATCCTCCTCCTCCCTGATTCCCCTCAGCCTGCTAACCTCCTCCTGGAGCTCCCTCACCTATGCCTCCAGGGCCCTAAGGCGGGTGTCTGCAGGACAGGTGTGGGGGTCCCCAATCCCTGCCCCTGCAGGCCTTGCTGGGCAACCCCAGCAGGCCGAAGTGTGGAGGGACACCAGCCCCACCATGGGCTCTGTCTGGGTGGAGGCCTCGGACAAGCCCCAGGAAGGCTGCACCCCCAGGCAGGGACCCTGGCAGCACTCTGCGTCAACACCATTATAGGAGTAGCTGCTTGTTTCTGGCTTAGTGCAGTGCCTTTGCCCTGCCCTAGCAGGAGTCTCCCTCCCGGCTCTTCCTGCTCGCCCGCCGGTGCGAATGCCGACGAGCTCTTACAGATCGGGCCTGTTTGCACACTCTGTTCACATGGCACGGCTCAGGAGCACGGCTCCCTACCGGCTGAGCTAAGAGGGATCTGGGGGGCTTCCCCTCCAGATCTGGCTCAGCTGTGTCCGGTCCCTCTTCCCACTTACCTTAGGGAGATCAGCTGATGTTGCCCCCGCTGCTGGCTCCGCTGCTGTTGCGTCCACCTCCACCTCGGATTAGCTAAGGGGGCACATGTGTGTGTGGGACACACGTGTGCCTGGATCCCTCCTCCCCCCACTGCTCCTGGCTCCCGGCTCCAGGTATGTGCTGCTTCTGAACTTTACCTATTGAGAATAGTATTTTTTCCCATTTAACCCAGAAATATCACAAACAATACTATAGTCTGTCATAGCTGGTGACCAATGTGAGATATCCTTGTCCTCGGAGAAGCAAGGGCAATTACAATTTCAGTGCAGTTTTAACAATTGGTCCAGGGTGTAACTTCATTCTACAGGGAGTACATTCCTTAAGGGCTTAAAAGTATAAAATATAAAATACAAAATGCCATGGTAAAGACAAGAAAGATGAAATATAAAAGTGCCCTGTGAGAAATATATAAAAATTCAATGTGAGGTAGTGAGGATCAAAGGTTACTGGGGACAGTGAGTGAGTTAGCACCAGGATATATTTAATTGTTGCTGTGGATGTTTTAGTTCTTTTGTTTTCTTTAGTGACACTGAGCTTTAATGATATGTAGATGCTGTTTCTAGGTTTCTCCTACAGAAAGTCACTTCAGCTTTCTGGCTTGCTCTGAGCCTTGCCACACCCATGCAATGAGTTTGCTAGGTTTCTGACAATACTTAGAAGGAAAAGAAGTGCACAAAATGGGGGTGGGGGTGCAGGCAAGAAAGGGCTTCTGTTATATCCATGTCCAGAAGGGAAATGTACAAAGGGGGCTCTCCGCTACAAAAGCCTTGCCAGGTGTAGCCGGTAGGGCTGGGTGAAACGGCGCTCTTCTGTCTCGCCTTGAGTTCTGAGGTTTCCGCAGAACGGCGTTCTGTTTCGAATTGCATTTTGATTTGAAACAGCTCTTCCATGAGGCTGTTTCAAACACTGTTTTGAAGTTTTGCTAGATCAGGCTGGGGGGAGCTGGGCTGACTCCCCATCACCAGTGCTAGATTGGACCGGGGGCGGGAAGGCAGCCCAGCTCCTGCCTGAAGCGTGGCGGTGAAGACTTATGAGAGCTGTGAGAACACAGGGAAATTCCTACAGTGTGTTTTCTTCAGGCCTGTTTCTTCACAGGGTGAACTTTGGTTTCCTCTAGCAATGGGCTCAAGCTGCAGCAAGGGAAGTTCAGGTTAGATATTAGGAAAAACTTCCTCACAAGGAGGGTAGTAAAGCAATGGAACAGGTTACCCAGAGTGGTGGTGGGATCTATATCCTTGGAGGTTTTGAAGACCCGCCTGGACAAAGCCCTGGCTGGGATGATGTAGCTGGGGCTGGTCCTGCTCTGAGCAGGGGGTTGGACTAGATGTGACCTCCTGAGGTCTCTTCCAACCTTTGTTTTCTCTGATTCTACAGCACAAAGCAGTGTGTGGAAAGCTGCCATGCTCTGATTTCCCTGCCCATATTGGAGCACCAGAAAACTAGGATTTGCTTTAGCGTTGCCCTGCTGGTCCTGCCATGAACCTTTGTGTCCGTATGTTTGCATCTTCTGGGGATCTGCTTGCTGTTTTGGTTGCTTAGAACAGGATGTGGTGAAACCAGCCAAGCTACACCCATCAGAAGCATCCGATTTCTGTTCAGGTTGTTTCTCAGAAATGACAGGGCTCTTTCACTTTCATGGAGGCTCCGCTTAGGTGCTGAGCTTGAGAGTCATCATGTTGTTTGCCCTGGGCTTGAATCACAGAAAACGAGGGTTGGAAGGGACCTGAGGAGGTCACATCTAGTCCAACCCCCTGCTGCACCACCACCACCTCTCCGGGTAGCCTGTTCCAGCGCTTCACCACCCT
>NC_143399.1:206073006-206122562 GCF_052110815.1 Crocodylus siamensis
TTACAGGGGTGGGTGGATGAGAATAGGATGGGATTCAACACAGACAAGAGCAAGGTGATGCACCTGGGGAGGAATAACTGGCACCATACCTACAGGCTGGGGAACTCCCCTCTTGTTAGCACAGAGGTGGAAAAGGATCTTGGGGTCATCATTGACTCCAAGATGAACATGGGCCGGCAGTGTGGGGAGGCAGTTAGGAAGGCCAACCGCACCTTGTCATGCATCCACAGATGCATCTCGAGCAGGGCCAGGGAGGTGATCCTCCCCCTCTATGTGGCACTGGTCAGGCCGCAGCTGGAGTACTGCATCCAGTTCTGGGCGCCGCACTAAAAGAGGGATGTCGACAGCATGTGGGGAGAAGTGGGCACAATGGAGGACAGGGACAGGCGGCAATCAGACAGGGTTTTGGACTAGCTATGACCTCTGAGAAGGCTGAGGGGGATCTAGTGGCCTGTTACAAACTAGTCCGAGGGGACCAGCAGGCATTGGGGAAGTCCGTGTTCCCTCAAGCACCGCCAGGAGTGACCAGGAATAACGGTCACAAGCCGGCAGAGGGTAGGTTTAGGCTAGATATCAGGAGGCGCTACTTTACAGTCAGGGCGGCTAGGATCTGGAACTGACTTCCAAGAGAAGTGGTGCTGGCCCCTACCCTGGGGGGCTTTAAGAGGAGGTTAGATGTTCACCTTACTGGGGTTGTTTGACCCCAGTACTCTTTCCTGCCATGGCGGGGGGTCAGACTCGATGATCTCCTCAGGTCCCTTCCGACCCTAGAAACTATGAAACTATGAAATCCCCTGACCAGCTACACTCACCACTTAGGTGATGAGCAGGGGGTGGCGGAGGTGGGAGCGCTGGTGCCCCCCTCCAAGTGCCAGCTGATTACTGCAGCCACTCCCAGAAGTGGCTGCAGCAATTGGCCACAGTGATCAGTCATTGTGGGATCAGCCACAGGGGATCCCCCTCAACAGGCAGTGAGACTGGCCACGCGGGGACTCCCTGCAACCGGGTCGGCAGGACTGGTCACAGGAGGGACATGTGTCCCACCAGACTAAGGCAGCCCATGAGAGAGGCTATGGACTCTCCATCCTTGGAGGTGTGTAAGACTCAGACAGACAAAGTCTTGGCTGGGATGATGTAGTTGGGGGCTGGTCCTGCTTGGAGCAGGGGGTTTTCATAGATTCATAGATGATAGGGTTGGAAGGGACCTCAATAGATCATCGAGTCTGACCCCCTGCATAGACAGGAAAGAGTGCTAGGTTCAGATGACCCCAGCCAGATGCCCGTCCAACTTCCTCTGGTTGGACTGGATGTAACTTCCTGAGGTCCCCTCCAACCCTCATTTTCTATAATGCTATGATAGATAGATAGATAGATAGATAGATAGATAGGTAGATAGATTCATTCTGTTTCCAACCAAACCCAAAGTTCAAGAACAGCAGATGTTCCACAAAGTAGACATTGTGCTAGTTGGCCAGTCAAGAGAGGAGATTATGAGTGCCTTAAAAGGGTCTTGTCTTTATTGGCTAAAGGAAGCTTATGATAGCATATCTGGGAAATCCTGCACAGAAGTGGGGATGCATGATTAGATGATAGGGGAAGGGAAGATCTGTGAGGCATTGACATATGTGCAGAAGGGGAGCCATGGGAGTGGATGAGGGTGCTCAGGGTGAGTGGACCACTATACGGCATGAGAGAGCAGGAGGAGGAAGAAGCAGAGAGGAGAAACCATGGGGACCAAGCCATAGTTGCAAGGATGCAGTGTCACTGAAGTAGGTGCAATCTTGACTCTAGGCAGAAAGAGAGATGTTAAATCAGATGATGATCAAGTAATGCCCCCGAGGTTTGCCCAGAGCTGGTCGTTAGGGATGCTGATGAGAGCAGTGTGTGTGGAGTGGTGCAGGAGGAAGCCAGACTTGAGAAACATCCAGAAAGAGTGAGAAGCCCAGGCCACTTTCACACTGCATCAGCTCTTGCAGGGACAGGCCATGGCCACAGTCTCATAGCCTTCTGATGACTGTTTTTCTGAGGTTTACTAACCCGCTCAGAAAGTTGCCTCCAGGCACACTTCTCATCTATAGTTCATAGTGCTTTCAAGATCTGAGGTTTCCTGTTATGTTCCACCCAGCATGTACACAGACCCATATTGTTCTACTTTGACTTTTAGGGACCATGAACACCATGATCCTGCTGTGCTACACCTGTGGAAAGCACAGCTACAGCCATGTCTCTACCAGGTGGATTGGAAGCTAGTAGCAAAGGTGAATACACTTGCCTCAGTGGTCCTGAGACCAGAATTGGGTGCTCAGAAGCGAAACAGATCAGCAGCTGCCCCTGCCAGGGAGCTACTTCTTTTTTCCCCTGGCTGAAATAGGAATAAGACCCTGAGGGAGAACTTGAGCCAGAGCCTCTGTTCATTTCCACAGTTAAGGATGCCCAGAGATTTTGCCTCTGCTCTCGCTGCTACCATCAACACCCGGCAGGCAGGTTACAGTTAGTGATATTCTGACACCGATGGAGGAGTTTGGGCCTCTGACTGATGTGGTCTGAGTGTTTCCTGAAGGGATACACTCCTGCATCCTAGAGCCGTGAATCTCTGTTGCTCTCACCCAGAGTGAGTGTCCCAGAGATCCAGACTCTCTCCAACGGGTTGAATATACAACCAGTTAGTAAACTGGTGAGACCCTGTGCCCTCGGATGCCAAGACCTGGCAGTGGACACACAGCTCTATTTGTGCTTCCTCACATGCAGTAGGGTCAGTGTCACTCATTGCCACCCCATCTGCTCAGGAACCAAAACCTGGTTGAAGTTAACCTGAGCAAAACAGTGACTATGCTGGTCATCAGAGGGACACAAGGAGGTGTTTGCAGACACAGAGTGACCTGTCCTACCCCCTTACCTAATACGTTAGGTAAGTCAGTCTGCAAAGCTGGGTCCTTCACCGATGCATTGTACCATCCCTGAGAGCAATGAGTTGACCTCATTGATCTCCTTCTGATGGGACTAGGGCCGTACTGGGCACCTGAGCAGGATGCTGTCAGCTCTTGAGAAGCAAGAGGCCCATCATGCAGCATGCTGTCTCTTTAACTGTATAAGACCCTAAGGTTTATCACACCCAGGTATCCTGACTGTGTCTGGATGGTACAGGTTAATGCATGGTCTTGGTTCTGGTCTTCATGGTGCCTTACGTTCTGAGGCCCCTCCAAAAACACACCTGAAACTCTAGGATGTGGCACGTAGATAACAGCTCTTCTCCTTGGTGACAGCAAAACTGGCCAGAAGGTAGAAAGACCTGTAAGGAGCTCCCAAGGGACCTTACTATGCTACATGGACAAGTAGTAACGACAACCAGTGGTGGCAGTGCTGCCCCACACACATCTGCCACCACTGAGAACACCACTGAGGATGCTGAGATGCTGACGGGTGGTTACAAAGGGTGGTTACTACCTGCAAGGGGATGGCAAAGAGGATGGAGCTGGACTGTTCTCAGCAGTGGTAGATGACAGAACAAGGAGCAATGGGCTCCAGTTGCAGCAAGGGAAGTTTAGGTTGAATATTAGGAAAAACTAGGAGGGTGGTGAAGCGCTGGAACAGGCTACCCGGAGAGGTGGTGGTGGTGCAGCAGGGGGCTGGACTAGATGTGACCTCCTCAGGTCCCTTCCAACCCTCGTTTTCTGTGATTCAAGCCCAGGGCAAACAACATGATGACTCTCAAGCTCAGCACCTAAGCGGAGCCTCCATGAAAGTGAAAGAGCCCTGTCATTTCTGAGAAACAACCTGAACAGAAATCGGATGCTTCTGATGGGTGTAGCTTGGCTGGTTTCACCACATCCTGTTCTAAGCAACCAAAACAGCAAGCAGTTCCCCAGAAGATGCAAACATACGGACACAAAGGTTCACGGCAGGACCAGCAGGGCAACGCTAAAGCAAATCCTAGTTTTCTGGTGCTCCAATATGGGCAGGGAAATCAGAGCATGGCAGCTTTCCACACACTGCTTTGTGCTGTAGAATCAGAGAAAACGAAGGTTGGAAGAGACCTCAGGAGGTCACATCTAGTCCAACCCCCTGCTCAGAGCAGGACCAGCCCCAGCTACATCATCCCAGCCAGGGCTTTGTCCAGGCGGGTCTTCAAAACCTCCAAGGATATAGATCCCACCACCTCTCTGGGGAGCCTGTTCCAATGCTTTACTACCCTCCTTGTGAGGAAGTTTTTCCTAATATCTAACCTGAACTTCCCTTGCTGCAGCTTGAGCCCATTGCTAGAGGAAACCAAAGTTCACCCTGTGAAGAAACAGGCCTGAAGAAAACACACTGTAGGAATTTCCCTGTGTTCTCACAGCTCTCATAAGTCTTCATCCCCACGCTTCAGGCAGGGGTAAGACTAGACGACGTCCCTTCCAGCCCCATTTGTCCCCGAGTCTGTGATCCTCTGGGATGTGGAGCACATGTGTAAGAAGCTCAGCGCCAAGATCTGAGGGTGCTCAGCCCCCCGGAGGTCAAGTGCCCAATCTACTACCTGAATGGTCCTTCCCTGTTCCTAGGGAACAGGCTGGGGTGGGCTCCTGCAGCTTTGGGGGGCTTGATAGGCCTTCCTGAAGGGCAGCACCATCTTCCTGACCTCTTCAGGCACCCAGATCACTCTGAGATGGAGCTCGAGGTGGGAGATGCCTCAGAGGAGCAGCACATACCAGAGGAGTGAAAGAGGCAGCTTTACTAAGCTGGGAAAGAGAAAGGAGTGCCGCAGCAGCAGCTCGCTGGGGGCTACATGGGGAAGAGGCACTGCACAGCTGCCTGGCTGAGGACGATTCTCAGCACCACAGCGACTCCTGGCCTGGGGTCTCCTCTGCTCTTTCCCAGTCCAGGACCATCAAACGCTATTTTTTTCCATCTGCTGCTTTCTCATGGCTGTCATCATCCCCTCCTTTCTCTCTCATAGCCTCCACCATCCTCCCCCTCAACACTCTCATCCTTGCTACCTCCACCCCTCAGTTGCACTGGCTCAGTCTGCTTCCCTGGCCCTCCTCAGCCTACTTTCCCAGTCAGATACGCAGCCCAGAGCTACTGCATCCTCTGCTGTCTCCACCTTCTTGGCACAGGATTTTTCTCCAAGCCTAAACCTTCCAGAACAATGACAAAACAAGGAGCAATGGGCTCAAGTTGCAGCAAGGGAAGCTGAGGTTGGATATTAGGAGAACAATCTGTCATGAGAAGGGTAGTAAGGCACTGGAACAGGCTCCCCAGAGAAGTGGTGGAGTCTCCATCCTTGGAGTTTTTTAAGACCTGGCTAGACAAAGCCTTGGCTAGGATGATGTAGTTGGGGCTGGTCCTGTTTGGAGCAGAGGGTTGGACCACATGTGACCTCCTGAGCTCCCTTCCAACCCTCATTTTTTTGATCTGTGAAGTTGTCCCAACCACTATCTCCAGTCATGGATTCCCCAAGAAGACACTTGCTTGCAACCACTGTAGCAAAACCCACAGTTTTTCTCTTTTATTTTATAATACATTCCCTCCCCTTCCCCAACTATTTCTGACTTTCTCTCTGCCCTCTCTATCCCTTATAAGTTAGTACAATTAGTTCTAGGTAAGCTAAGCTAAGTTCTTGTTTGCAATTATTGTAATAGGCCCCTTTTTATATTGTAAATAGTGTTCTGTTATGTTTGTATTGATTTTTACTGTTTTATATTATATTATATGGTATTCCTATCATTTTTGCATTGATTTTTAGTGCTTTATATTGGTATTGTATGGTTTAGGTCTGTGTCTGTAAAGTTAACCAAAGTAATGTCAAGTTTCCATTTTGTAATGTCAAGCCTCCATCTTGTGCCCCCTGCCCTATACAATATGTTGCAACTGTGACTCATACCTACCCCTCCTATGTAAACTGGTTCCTGAATAAATGGGAATGAATGGGGGTGCTTGAGGCATAATGGTAGCAGGCCTCTACTGAACAACCAGTAACAACTAGACCATGTACTCAATGACCCAACCATTGCCTTGCATTGACTCACCCAGGGACCACAGACCTCACCCAGGAACAGAGACAAAACCCAGCATTTAAAAGATAAAGAACCTACAGGAACCCAACATTTGGAAGACAAAGACCTTACATAAACCTGCAACCTCACCATTGTATCCCACCAGACAATGAGGACACCTGGATATGCACGTACACATCTGAGCAGGATTGGCCCTTACCTGGGCATGCCCTTCCCATAGGAGACACAGGTGACCCACGGGGTGGTAGAGTGTGACCTCCTTGGGACACTCTCTCCATCTGGACCAGCACCACGCCACACCACCTATCCACCCAGAGGCCCTGCCAGCGACCCCACTCTGGACAACACCTTGCAAAATAAGACTCCTACTGGTCATTGAGGATAAACTCTCAGCCTGGGATAGGTAGCTATCATCCACCTTCTTCCCCCAAGCAAGGGACCTGAACTCTGACTCTACATATCTGGACCTCAAATCCCTCCATTTAGCCTTTCCTCTCCTGCTACCAATTGTATAGGTGTGTGAGTGAGTGTTTGTGTGTGTGTGGGACCCAATAACTTCCACCCCAGAACCAGATAAACCTGAGTAACCCCAGGGCATTGAGTGATCCTAAGAAACCCCAGCACCTTGATCCTGAGTAACCTTGAGCCCAAGTTACCCCAAATTCCCCCTAGTGTTAACACACAGCCACGGAAGTGTGTGTTTGTATATGTGCATGTGTGTATGAACTCATAGAGTGCTTGTGTAGTTTGTGTGTGTGTATATAATTTTGTATCATGCCCTCCTGTCTAACAGCATATCAAGTCAACATTTATTTGGTGGAGAATGTGGACATATTGTGGTTGTTAGCGGGAGTGAGCAGGAGTGTGTAGTATGAGTTGAGTGAGCTAGTGTTCTTGTATGTAACCCTTTGGTGTGTTTTTGAAATTGAGTGCATTGACAAGTTACCTATTGAATCAACATTGGTGCTGCTATTGTTGAGGTGTTTCTTGTTTTTGTAGGGTTGACTTGTATATTTGGTAGGGTTGCCTACAGTCTAGTTGACTGCATTTGAGATTGTTGTTGTGGGTCAATTGGGAGTGGGAGGGCTCAAGGAAATCAAGTGGCTTCAAGTACCATTGTTGTTACTGTTGTTGTTTTTTGTGGGTCAGCTGGGGACATCAGGGCCTAAGGAAACCAATTGACTTCAAGTGCTGTTGTGATTGTTCAGTTGTTAGTAGTTGCCTGTGCATAGCAGGGACTGAATTGGGCATTGTCCTATACACACACACACACACACACACACACGATCGTGTGCGTGATATATGAATTAGCGATCTGTGAATGAGTACGGAGTGTGTATATATAGTCACCAGTTCACACACAAACCACCCACCTACACATACAAACCAGTGAGTTCCAAATTTGGAAGGTACAGTATGTATGTGTGAGTTTGGGGTACTTGGGATACCTGAGGGAATGTTAAGGTGAAAGAGAAAGTGTAAGGAGTGAAAGTTGCTGGAACCGGGATTAGAACCGGTAGATTACAGAGAAGCAGGTTGAGAAACTGAGGCTTCAGGTTACTTAAGATCAAGTGGCTCCAGAGTTACTCAAGGTCACTGCTAAAAGGGGGAAAAGTCTGGTGGCAAGGAGCAGACAGCCAGGAAACAGAGAGAGGCATAAAGCTGGGAACTTGAGAATGGAACCAGAGGCAGACAGCTGGGAGCTTGGGGCTGGAAACTGAGGCAGACAGCTGAGAGATCAGGGGGCAGATAAGTGGTGGCAAGGAGGAAACAGTTAGGAAACAGACAAAAACCCAATTGGGGGTTTCAAAATAACAGGTTTATTAAACAGACAATGCACTACACCGCTCCATGAAGTTATTGGTTCCCCACACACACACAAAGGCACTCACAATGGCAGCAGGAGAAAACTCAGTGGAAGTGTTGGAGTCCAGGTAGGAAAGAAAAACAGATTTTAAGCCCTTGGTTGAAGAGAGAGTGGGGGTGATAGCTACCTATTCAGGCTGTAAAGGGGTCTTTGTCCAGCAGGTG
Source organism: Crocodylus siamensis (assembly GCF_052110815.1). Lineage (NCBI taxonomy): Eukaryota > Metazoa > Chordata > Crocodylia > Crocodylidae > Crocodylus > Crocodylus siamensis. The sequence continues at coordinate 206,081,031 of NC_143399.1, forward strand.
TTGTCCAGAGGGGTCGCCAGCAGGGACTCTGGGTGGATAGGTGGTGTCGAATGGTTCTGGTCCAGATGGAGAGCGTATCCCAAGGAGTCAGTCTTCACTACCCCTTTTTATGGGGCAGACTACCTATGATCTCCTATGGGGAGGGCATGTCCAGGCAATGTCAGTCCTGTTCCAGAGGGTTCCAGATGTTCTCACTGAGCATGTGCAACCTTGGCACAATGGTGGGTTGTCTCATCTTTTGTTTCTTGAATGCTGACTGTGGTTTCAATGGCTGGGTCATTGGTCCAAGTATTGGTGTTGATGGTTCGGTCATTCAGAGGGAGCTATTTTTAGACCTACTGCCATTGTCTCTCAAGCACCCTCATTCATCCCCATTCATTCAGAAACCAAGTTACAAAGGAGAAGTAGGCATGAGTCCTAGGTTACACAACAGAGCATGGGGACAAGATGGAGACTTGACAAAAAAAATGGAAACTTGACATGACTTATGCTAACTTACCTATGTAGGCCTAATCCTATAGCACCAGTAAAACAGTAACATAGAACAGTAAAAATCAATATAAACATAATTATACTGTCACGGGGCAGGGTCGCAGGAGCGGCCATGATCTCTCCTGGCGCCCCTACCGTGCCAAGTTGCCCTTCTACCACCCTCATCTCACCCACCATGACTTTGATGGTTCTATAGTATTGATGGGAAGCTGACTTTACTGAACTCCTTGGACCCAGTGCTCTCGTCCTATACGGCTAGTTCTTGGTGCACCCAACCCTATGGGCGTCACGTGGCTCCTTCCACCCCAGTACCATGCCCCAAGCCTCTCAGGTGTTCCAGACATTCTCTTGTCTATCCTGTCTACTTACTGGTCCCTTCTGGGGCCTCTCCACGGTACACGCCCTCCCCAGGGGCTTGCTCGCACGCTTACCCTCTCCAGGCTTCCTAACTGCGTGCTCACCCTCTCCTGGCTTTCTAACCATGCACTCGCCTTCCCTGGGCTTTCACCATGTGCTCACCCCTTTCTGGGGCTTCCCCCCAATAAGCTCACCCTCTTTTGGGCTTTCCCAATAAGCTTGCCCTCTCCAGGGCTCCTCAATAGGCTCGCCCTCCCTTCCGGGGCTTGCCCGATATGTTCGCCCACCCTGAGGCCATGCTCCCACTTCTCGCCCTTCCCTGCCCACACTGGGGCCTCGTCTCATGCTTCACGTGCTTCCCTGCCAGCACTGGGGCCTTGCTCGTGCTTCACACACTCAGGGCTCAGGTGGCCGTAGCCATGCCTGACCCCTGACCCTCCTTCTGGGTCTTACTCCCGACTCGGGCTTCTCACCATCAGGCTCAGGTGGCCCCCGCCTTACCTGATTCCCAAGTCCCCCTTCTCAGGGTCATATGCCCCACTGGGCTTCCCCAAATACCATCTACTCAGGGCTGGGGTGTAGACACCCTAAGTACAGCACCACCCCGGTGCCAAACTGCTGTGCCTTCTCTGGCACCAGATTGTTGTGCCCTCCTAGGGCACCAGGAACCCCCACGCTACTGGAGAGCTCCCCTGAGGCCTCCTCCAACCCCTACAGCCTCGCCCGGTCCTCCGGTATTACACTAACAACCAAAGAGAAAACACAAAACCATAAGCCAACCGGCTGTAACCCAAAATAAGCCTCCTGGCTATAACATAAATTCTTTGCCATGCTGGCTCCCCATCATACCTCCTTTAGGGTTCTCTCTATCCTGTACCATCCTAACCACTAGACGCTCTGCTCTGCTCTGCTCTGCTCTGCTCTGCTCTGCTCTGCTGCAGAGCTCCTACTCCTCTGGCTGCCAAAGGGGAGCTGCCTTCTGGCCTCAGCCTGGCTGCTTATAAAGGCCAGGCCCTGCCCCCTTCTGGCCAGCTGACCAAATTGGTTGCCCTGGCAACCCACCTGTGCTGCCCTAAAGATTGGCAGCTGCCCTTATTACTATTACCAGTAGCGAGCACCCTAGTGCTCTGCTACATATACAATATAAAGAAGGAGAAAAAACAAAACAAATACAACTTGCTACCAAAATAAAATGCTGAAGCTTAACCTATGTCTTAGCTCACTTATACTTATCTATAGGGAATAGAGAGGGAGAGACAAAGTCAGAAATGGCTGGGGAAGGGGAGGGAATGCATTGTAAAAGAAAAAGAAAAAAAGAAAAACTGGGGGTTTTGCTACACTAGGGCTGTGTGAAATTTTGCCAGCCATTTCATTTGACTAGATCAGGCTGGGGCCAGGGAGTCAGCCCAGCTGGCCTGACTCCCCATCCCTGGTGCTAGATCACCGGGGCCGGGGGCCTGATCTAGCGCAGGGGATGGGGAGGCAGCTGAGCTGGGCTGTCTTCCCTCCCCCAGTCCAATCTAGCATCAGTGATGGGAAGTCAGCCCAGCTGCCCCCTAGCCTGATCAAGCAAAACTTCAAAACAGCGTTTCAAACAGCCTCACTGTTTCAACAAAGCAAAACGGAACAGCTGTTTCAAATCAAAATGCAATTCGAAACAGAACGCCGTTCTGTGGAAACCTCAGAACTCAAGGCGAGACAGAAGAGCGCCGTTTCACACAGCCCTACCGGCTACACCTGGCAAGGCTTTTGTAGCGGAGAGCCCCCTTTGTACATTTCCCTTCTGGACATGGATATAACAGAAGCCCCTTCTTGCCTGCATCCCCACCACCATTTTGTGCATTTCTTTTCCTTCTAAGTATTGTCAGAAACCTAGCAAACTCATTGCATGGGTGTGGCAAGGCTCAGAGCAAGCCAGAAAGCTGAAGTGACTTTCTGTAGGAGAAACCTAGAAACAGCATCTACATATCATTAAAGCTCAGTGTCACTAAAGAAAACAAAAGAACTAAAACATCCACAGCAACAACTAAATATATCCTGATGCTAACTCACTCACTGTCCCCAGTAACCTTTGATCCTCACTACCTCACATTGAATTTTTATATATTTCTCACAGGGCACTTTTATATTTCATCTATCTTGTCATTACCATGGCATTTTGTATTTTATATTTTATACTTTTAAGCCCTTAAGGAATGTACTCCCTGTAGAATGAAGTTACACTCTGGACCAATTGTTAAAACTGCACTGAAATTGTAATTGCCCTTGCTTCTCCGAGGACAAGGATATCTCACATTGGTCACCAGCTATGACAGACTATAGTATTGTTTGTGATATTTCTGGGTTAAATGGGAAAAAATACTATTCTCAATAGGTAAAGTTCAGAAGCAGCACATACCTGGAGCCGGGAGCCAGGAGCAGTGTGGGGAGAAGGGATCCAGGCACACGTGTGTCCCACACACACATGTGCCCCTTTACCTAACCCTTGTGTGAACAGAGTGTGCAAACAGGCACGATCTGTAAGAGCTCGTCGGCATTCGCGCCGGCGGGCGAGCAGGAAGAGCCGGGAGGGAGACTCCTGCTAGGGCAGGGCAAAGGCACTGCACTAAGCCAGAAACAAGCAGCTACTCCTATAATGGTGTTGACGCAGAGTGCTACCAGGGCCCCTGCCTGGGGGATGCAGCTTTCCCGGGGCTTGTCTGAGGCCTCCACCCAGACAGAGCCCACGGGGCGCTGGCGTCCCCCCACCCCCTGGCCTGTGGAGTTGCCCAGCAAGGCCTGCGGGGGCAGGGATTGGGGACCCCCACACCTGTCCTGCAGACACCCGCCTTAGGGCCCTGGAGGCACAGGTAAGGGAGCTCAAGGAGGAGGTTAGCAGGCTGAGGGGAATCAGGGAGGAGGAGGATGAAATTGATGGCTATTTCCTTTCCCTGCAGGGCCACACACCCAAGGAAGAAGCACATCAGGAGGTGCCCTCCACTGCAGAGTGTCCGACAATCACCTCCAGAACCAGGGCTGCTCATAACACAGCAGTACCAGCTCCTCCAGTCCGGCTGGAGGACAGGTACGAGGCCCTGGCAACAATGGAGGAGAAGGAAGGAGAGGAAGCAACTCCACACTCTCCATGTTCCAAACAGGCCGAAGGAGCTAAGCAGTCCCGGAGGAGAAAGCGTTGAGTGATCATCATAGGCGACTCTATCCTGAGAGATACAGAGGGCCCCTCGACACGTGAGGTTCTACTGCCTACCTGGAGCAAAGATTCAGGACGTGAAGGGGATGTTCCAGGCCATGATCCAGCCCACCGATTATTACCCCATGGTCCTAATCCATGTGGGTACTAATGATGCGGCCAGGAGAAGCCCTGACCACCTGATAGCAGACTACCATGCTCTGGGGGCGTGCTGAAGGAGATAGGTGCACAGGTGGTATTCTCCTCTGTCCTACCAGTGAGGGGACGTGGAAGACGACATGAGACATGCATCAGAGAGACCAACTGGCGGCTTCAGGAATGGTGTCTTGAGGCAGGTTTTGGCTTCCTTGACAACGACCCGCACATCACAACGAGATACATGCTCAGATGGGTTGAGCTACATCTTTCCCCTAAAGGTAAGCGTGTGTTCTCTTCTAGGTTGGTGGATCTCCTCTGGAGAGCTTTAAACTAGGCTTGTCGGGGGAAGGGGAAGACGAGGGCAGAAGTATTGGACCACTAAACCAAGCAGCACCCACAAGTACAGCCCAGCCTAGACCGACGAGTGGAACATACACACAGGGAAGCAACAGGGGCCAGGACAATGCTGAGATTAGGGGGCCAGTACATACATGCACAGGAGGCCTCAAATGCCTCTACACAAATGCTCATAGTATGAGAAACAAGCAGGAGGAACTTGCCACCAACCCAGACATAGTGGGGATCACTGAAACGTGGTGGGACCCAACGCATGACTCGGCAGTGAATATCAAGGGCTATAGGCTGTACAGGAGGGACAAGACAGGGAGGAAAGGTGGGGGTGTGCCACTCTACATTAAGGAGGAATACACATCCTCCTCAATTACCACAGAGTCAGAGGAGGGGCACACTGAAGTACTCTGGGGTAGGATACAAGGCAGTTGAGGGGAAAGACACTTAATGGTGGGGGTCTACTACAGACCACCCGACCAAGGGGAAGAGCTAGACCAGGAATTCTTAAGTCAGCTCACAAAGGTAGTTAGGTCAAAGGACATGGTCATCATGGGGGACCTGAACTTTCCAGAATCTGCTGGGAAGAGCAGTCAGCCAGGTCTGACCGCTCACGTAGGTTCCTAGCCAGAATGCAGGACCTCCATCGAACCCAGAAGGTGCACAGCCCCACTGGGGAGACACCTTGTTGTACCTGGTGCTGGCCACGGGTGATGACCTGGTGAGGAGGCTGCGGGTGCTTGATCACCTGGGCAACAGCGATCATCACCTGCTGGGATTCACCATCCAGCGCAAGGTGGCAAAGGCCGGCAGCAAGGCAGCAGCCCTAGATTTCAGGAGGGTGGACTTCAATGAGCTAAGGAGAATACTCGGGCAAGCACTAAAGTCCCAGAAAGGAGGGGAGTCAGGTGTCCAAGAAGAGTGGTCGTTCCTTAAGGAGATGATCCTCCAAGCCCAAAGGGAGGTAATCCCAACGAGGATCAAAGGGAGTAGGAGGGCACACAAGCCCCCATGGCTCATGAAAAGCATCCGGGAATGTCTCCTTGCTAAAAGGGAGGCATACACCCAATGGAAGGGAGGGGCCATCACCAGGGAGGACTATACTGCAGTTGCTCGGGGATGCAGGGGGGCGGTCAGGAAGGCCAAGGTGAGATGGAACTGGGGCTAGCAACTGTGGCACTGATGCCTACGCAGTCAGATGGATTGCAGATTGGCTGAAGGGTCGCACTCAGAGGGTGGTGGTGGATCGGTCATATTCGACCTGGGTAGAAGTGGGCAGCAGAGTCCCCCAGGGCTCGGTCCTTGGGCCCGCGCTGCTCAATGTCTTTATCAGCGATTTAGAGGACAGGGTGAAAAGCACCCTTTTTAAATTCTCTGATGATACCAAAATTTGGGGTGAGGTGAGCATGCTAGTAGGGAGGGAAAGACTGCAGCAAGACCTGGATAGGTTGCAGGGGTGGCCTAGCAAAAACAGGATGCGCTTCAACACTGACAAGTGCAGGGTGCTGCACGTGGGCAGTAGTAACCAGCAGCACACTTATAAGATGGGAAACTCCCTTCTTGAAAGCATGGAACCAGAAAGGGATCTTGGGAGTCATTATTGACTCCAAGATGAACATGGGCCGGCAGTGTGGGGAGGCGGTCAGGAAGGCCAACCGCACCTTGTCCTGCATCCACAGATGCATCTCAAGCAGGTCCAGGAAGGTGATCCTCCCCCTCTATGCAGCACTGGTCAGGCCGCAGCTGGAGGACTGCGTCCAGTTCTGTGTGCCCCACTTCAGGAAGGATGTAGACAACATGGAGAGGGTCCAGAGGAGGCCACCTGCATGATCCAAGGATTACAGGGCAGACCCTACAATGAGAGACTGCGGGACCTGAACCTGCTCAGCCTTCACAAGAGAAGGCTGAGGGGGGACCTGGTGACCATCTATAAACTCACTAGGGGGGACCAGAAGGGTTTGGGGGAGACGCTGTTTCCCCTAGCGCCCCCTGGCATAACAAGGAATAACGGCCATAAATTGTTGGAGAGGAGGTTTAGATTAGACATCTGTAAGAAATACTTCCCACTCAGGGTGGCTAGGATCTGGAACCAACTTCCAAGGGAAGTGGTGCTGGCTCCTACCCTGGGGGTCTTGAAGAGGAGGCTTGATGCCTACCTAGCTGGCATCATTTGAGCCCAGTTTTTTTTCTCCTGCCCAGGCAGGGGGTCAGACTTGAAGATCTACAAGGTCCCTCTGACCCGACTTCTGTGATTCTATGAAATTATTTACACACTTGCACACGGTGTACTGGGGATCCCATGTACACTGCCCCTGGCGGGGTGTCTCAAGGAGCGGAACAGTCTGTGTCCCTGCACATGGTCTATGGACACTCCCTGGTGCTGGTATCCAACTCCGTGCTCCTGGGGTCTCTGGGCATCAGGCAGCGGCTCCTTCTCTGCAGTCCTTGCAAAGACAGCCTTCCCCTGCCTTTCACCCCCTTCTCCAGCTCAGCAGGGAGCAGTGTCTGAGCTGCAGGCTGTAGCAACTCTCCTACCTCACAGCCTGGCAAACACAGCCCCTCCCTGGGCTTTTCCTGCCCCTGGAGCCCCTCACCCCTCAGGGAAAACAGGGAAAACTCTCTCTCGCTCTCGCTCTCTCTCCCTCCCGCAGGAAAACTGCTCCCCACTTTTATCCAAGCGTCTCAGCCAATCCCAGCCCAGAGCTCTTCCCAGGCTTTTCCTAATGGCTCTCTTTCAAAACTTTGCTAGGGTTACATCACCCCTCCCATTTCCAACAGGGCTGCCTCCAAAGAGCTTCACTTGCCCTGAGAGCCTACAGTGTCCCTGCTGGGACGAACTCTCTCTCTCGGCCAGGCAGCTCTCTCCAGTCTTTCAGGTGTGTCCATTTTTTAAATGCTGCTACACATTAAATAGAATATGGTTTATATGTTTGTACTGGATCCCAGAGAGTTTCACTTAGTGGCCCAAAGCTAAGAACAGGAGAGAAGAGCTGTATTTAAATTTTCTAACATGCAGCATCAAAGCCCAGGACAGAGAGGCATAAATGCACTTCAGTCCTAAAACCACTTCCTAATTACTTGCATTAGAAACACAAATGCTTTCTGGATCACTTCTAATACTGGCCCCCCTCCGCTTCTTTCCTGGCCTCTTCTAGATTCTTCCTATACTCCCTCTTCTACCTCCTCTTCCTATACTTCTTCTTCTACCTCCTGCTGCTGCTTTGGTTCCAGGCCTCTCAGCTCTTGCAAGGCTTCATTTTTAACACGCAATAGTTTGATTTCTCCTTCTTTTGCCTGGAGTTCTTCTTTTAGCATTTGCATTTCCTTTTGGTGATCCAACTGCATCTGTTTTATCTTCATTTCTTGCTCCTCTGCATACCTTCTCTTCAGATGCTTCATTTCCTCCTGAAGCTTTTTCTCAGCAAATTCATACTTCTCATTCGTGAAGCACGTGCCACCGTTCTCCCGCACTGTCTTCTCTATCAGCAGCAGCAGGTCACTGACCTGGGTCTCTTGCTCCTGTCCAGTGGCTCAGTTGTTGAACACACAATAATGTCCAGACCTTCTGAGCAGCTCCTGAATGCCAGCCCCTTCTGACTCCATTAAATATTCTTCCAGGCCAGCATCGTCCAGATCGTCTTTGTGGTTGAACAGCAGGATCATGTATCTCAGGGCTTTGTCTCCAAAAATATTTTGTATTCTTCGCACTGCTTCTCATTCTTCCATGGTGTAGCAGCGCAGTGGCACCACCAGCACTATAGCATGAGGGCCTGGGGAGGAAACCAAGATACAGTGGCTGATCTCACCATAAATTTCCTCTGCAGGTTTATCTGTGTCGAAAATGCCAGGGGTATCGACGACAACAACTTTCTTCTGTCTCCAGAGCCTTTCCTTCTTGCTGCATGCCTGGGTGACCGACTTTGCTGAAAGACCAGACTCAAACATTTTCTGACCAAGGATGGTGTTTCCTGTGGCACTTTTCCCTGCACCGGTTTTGCCAACTAGAACAATCCTCAGCTGAGTCCACTGTGTATCATCCACCATTTCTTGGGTCTGTTGGAGACCAATTTAGCTGTCACATCAGTGCATGGCACAGGAAATACAGAGATGGGTGGCTTTTAATGTCTACACTTAATGGTAACAAACATATTTTAATTAACTTGCTTTAAAATAACACACTTCAGGACTAAGGGGCACATTCAGTTACTAAATTTGGACTTATTTTGAAAGTGAGGTAAGGCTGTTGGCCTTGTCCAAGTCACAGCAAGATAGTTAGCGGTGGTTGTCAGCAGTGAGTCAAAGGTAAGGTAGATACACACCTTTATAGACTAACTAATTAAGATAGAGATGGAGACCACAAGCTGCCAGGGGCTGAAGATCACTTCCAAGTCACCAGCACATGCTGTTCCCAAAACAGAGCCCCCAGGTTTGCATTTGCTGCAGTCTCCAGTCACCAGAGACCCAAGACTAGAACTGAAATGCATTTCCACATAACTGTGCACTGGCTGTGGGAAGATGGCCCAGAGAATACCTGGTTTATTCTTCCTGCCCTAGTACCCACCTACAGCCCTTAGAGTCCAAGGGACTAAGTAGTTAAAAAACCCAAACCCAAACCTTTACCAGACCTCCTCCCTAATCCCATCATGTGAACATTGGCCCAGCCCTGCTCAGCTCAGCTCCCCCCAGCCCAGCACTACAGCTCTGCGGGCAGCTCCAGTGCAGTCTGAAGGGAGGTTGCGGTGGTGGCGATGGTGTGGAACATGATCTAGGCAGCTCATGCTCAGTTATTATTTTGACAGGCTGCCCAAATCATCCTGGGAAATGTAATCAGGAGAGGGGCAGTGGTGGCTTCAATGGCTGATTATGCAACTGCCCCTAGGGAACTTGTATGGAAAGAAGAAAGAGTATTTCAGTTGTCTGAGCACTTTGCTCTTGCCACATCAGCAACCTGATGCAAACCATCATCGTGCAAGAGCCAGCTGCTACAAGGACCTTTTTATAAGGGAAAGTGCAAAGCGGGTAGGGTTACAACTAGTCATCCTTAAAATCACTACTAGCTGCCCCAGTTATGTGTAAACAGGTGCTGGTTTCTTACCCTGAAGAGTTTCTTCATTTCTCTCCTGCAGCCAGTCCTGCATACTTCCTTGGGATATCTGCACCAAACCAGCTTTATTTCACCTAGAAACACTAAAGAAAATTAACTGCTAAAAGAAAAATTCCCAAGTGCAAAAATCACTTGGCATCCAATAAGGAATACAGAGGCCCTTATGTATGCTTAGTGTTTATTTGAGGAGAGCTGCAGTACCCCTAGGATGAGTGTTGTTGATAGATTAGGGACATATAATATATAATTAATCATCTTGGTCATATGAAATTTAACAAATTAAAAGTTTTGTGAGAAAATGGACTTTACTTTGCAGCTATTGTGCAAATACTGTCACATACCCCATGACTTTCACAAAAATATTTGTTTCTGCTGCAAGTGCCAATGGAAGATGGGAGGGGGCAGATCACTCTGGACAGCCCTGCATAAAATACTGTGCCCTTTAAAGCCAGTCTGAGATGCAGGACACTGCTCTGAATGAACCCCATTCACCCTGCAGCCCAACCCCATTAAATGCATTTCTGATGTGCTTCTGCTCTGCAGAGAGAGGAAGTTAAGCTGTTCATCTCAAGTCACCAAAATAAAAGCCAGGGTAGATCTGAACCTTATAGAACTTCACCTATATACTTTATCTCAATAAGATAGAGAGACAGCACAAGCTTTAGTGGACTCGAGTTCATCCATTTTATGCCGATCTCTCTCCCAGGCTCCACCTCCTTCTTCTTTCATTCTGGAATCACTCTTCCCACAGAAAATAATTGGAGTCTGCACTCTTAATAATGTTACTTTACTACCAATAGAGATGGAACAAAATACAGAATAGAGAGAATACCAGTGTACCAGGTGTAGAAGTAATTGGCTTACTTGACTAGAAAAACAGACAAAGACCAGACGTGCTGATACTGCTTATTTCAAATGTTCTGAGATAAGGAATCCGCATTCCTGCATTCCTTGGGCTATCTTGATATCTTGCCCTGTGCATTCCTGCATGCCTTGGATTATCTTGATATCTTGCCCTATGCATAGATACTTTGTTTAAGTAAACTTCCTAAGTTTCTGTGTAATTTACTGTTGTTTTGTTTCTCCAAGATGTATTTTTTATCTCTTTCTCTGTCTTTAGTATAAATACGCTTGTAACCTTAGAGAGTCTGAGAAATCCTTTGAAACAGACAAGTGGGCGATTCCCCTCGCTGTAGGGAATTCTCCCTGTGATCACAGTACAGCCTTAAATAAAGAAAAGCTGGCTCTGTCAGCTCTGATTCAACCACAACGCAAAGTTTGATTTCTTCCACAATTTGGTGCCGTGACTCAGATAGGCTCGGATCATGGAGTGATCAGCTGGGACACAGACATCTCTTCACTGAAGCCCTGGCACCAAACCAGGGTAAGAGACCTTTTGAAATCTCTATTGGGGCTTTTCAGTGAGAGGCTGTCTCTGTGTCTTCCTGATTCACTGCTTGAGGCTCACTCTATCCAAACTTTTGCTGCCAGAACTGTCAGACCCACTGTGTAAGTATTAACTGTGAGTAGAAAGAGTCAAGGTTAAGAGTCAAGGTTAAGAGTCAAGACTCTGTGTTGCTGTTGTCAGTGAAAGTATTTCCCTGTATGAATTGAGTTCAGTTCTGTAAAGAACTGTGAGGTCTCGCTGAGGCCAGAAGTAGAAACCTTGTGCAGCCGCCCCGAAGACAACAGATTTGTCTGTGTGCTCTTCGAAAGCAAGGGTGCAAGGTGGAAACTCTTAGAGTGTGAGTGTTTTCCACGATAAGCGTTGACCAAGGCTGAGACTAAAGAAATGCTCTTGAACCTTGTGCCTCAACGCAGAAATTCCCTTGTGTGAATTGAGAGTATGAATTGAGAAAGATGAGCCACTGACCAGGTCTGAGATGAAGGTTGGGTTCAGCCGCCCCAAAGGTGACCGGAAGGGCAGTTTTGAATACAAGGGGGCCCAGCTGGACCCTCGTGACCCAGTGGACAGATTACCCTTTCTCCACCCTCATAATGAGCCGTGTCTAACCATGAGTAACTGCATTGTGTGCTGTTATTGCAGTGGAGTCTTGTCTTCGGACTTTAGCCACAGCATCTCTGTGCCGCTAGCAAATCTCACAACCTGACCGGACACCCTGAATAAGCCATTCCTGTATGAAAGACCTGTGTGAATTGAGTTTAAAAATATGGGGAGTGGAGAGTCTAAAAGACATACCGGCCCTGCCAAAAGGGACTCCAGCATTGTACATGTACACACATTATGGCCATAAAAGCTGTAAGTTTCTAGACAAATGGAATTGGTATACCAGAGATGATTTTAGCAAGCAGTTTCCCCTGGAGGGAACATTTGATTTAAGTAAAATTGTTCATCTCCGCAGAGACCTTGAGTTAAGAAGTAGTAATATACCACAGACTCAGTAGGACACATTTTTTTTTATTAATATAAAGACGCTTCCAAAAGATGTCAAAATAAAATAAAATAAATAAATAAAATAGGGGGGAAAAAATCTCAAGTTTGGAGTCTTAAAGACTCCCAACAGAAACTGAAATCTCAGATAAAGGAATTAAACAGAAAGGTGCACCAAAAGGAGGCCCCCCATCAATAGTACCATCAGCACCAAAACAAATTTATCCACAAATAACTGAGAATGAATCTGCAGAAGATATAACTGATTTTCTTAATGTGCCACCCCCATATCAGCCTCAGGCACAATCTGAACCTGAAGTCCAAAGTAACCAAACAGACTCTTCCGGCAGGATTAGCCCACCTCACCAAGAAACTATCACTCAACAACAATCACCTGCCCCCGGGGCATGCCCACGTCCACCAAAGACATGGCATCTGTCTCCTGAAATCTCAACCCCCTTCTCTTGTTTAAGGTCTGGTACCCAGTATGGTCCAGGCCCTTCTTAAAATCTAAAAAGGTTCAGTTTATGCCTTTACACCAACTTCCAGGGCAAGGTCCAAATGGGGAAACTACAATCACAGTCCCTGTCCCCTGGACCCCAGGAGATCTCCTAAACCTTGTTAAACAATTTCCCAACATCAGAGAGGAGCCCCAGAAATTTAAAGATGAATTGGAAACTGTAATCCATTGTTATGATCCAACATGGGCAGATTTGAACCAATTAATGAGTAGTGTTCTGCCCTCTGAGGTCCGCAACCGCCTTATCGCACAGGCTACTTGGCCTACTCAAGGCCCCGGAATAGGAGATCACTTACCAGATGCCCGAAGATGCCTCCTTGAGGCTGTGCTTAAAATTTGCCCCAGGAAAACTGACTGGGCCAAAAATACATAACTGTAAACAAAATCAAGGAGAACCCCCAGCAGACTACATGGACCGCTTGAAACTAGTATTTGAAAGACATTCTGGTATTGAAAATGCAGCTGAAACTGCCCCAGAAGCACTTGCTTCTGCTTTTGTCCACAGACTTCTGACTAAAGTCCAGGAACAGTTGTGCACAATTGCTGTAGGGTGGCAGACTAAGCCACTTGCAGAACTAGTCACCATTGCAAATCATTGTACAACCTGCCAGGAAAAGAAAAAGGAATCCACGGAAACTAAGCTAATGTCATTGCAATTACAGACTTTAGATGGGGCAGAAGCCGAGGTTTCCATCGAGGACAGTTCAGAGGCAGGGGACGTGGTTGTGGGATGGGATGAGGAGGATTTCAGTCCCAAAATAATGACAGTTGTCATTATTGTGGCCAACCAGGACACTGGAAGGCTCAATGTCCTCACCGGCCTGGCCAGCCGGGGATGACGTTTAAACCTCCACCACCTCCTCTCACTCAATTCTCTGTCCCGAATCAGGGAGCCTCCTGTTAGGCCAGCCTGAGGAATAGTAACATCATCACAGCCCCACTTCTCCCACTTAATCAAGATGATCCCTTTGTTTTCTGTGTGATAAATGGCATCTCTACAAAATGTGTAGTAGACACCGGTGCAAGCCGCTCTACTCTTCAAGCTGAAGAGTTTTCCACAACTCCCCTCTCCTCTGCTGTTGTACACGCTGTGGGAATTTCAAATCAAATAGTTCCTCGTCCTGTTTCCCAACCATTACGTGTTTCTCTTGGTCCTGTTTCTGATCAACATGCCTTTCTCCTTAGTCCTTGTTCTCCTGTTAATTTGTTAGGCAAGATTTGCTTTGTAAACTCGGTGTACTATCTATTGTTCTCCTAATGGTGTTTATTTAGATGTCCCTTGTGATAACGAGATAGCAGTACTTGCCGCTTTAGCTAGCTCACCTCCTGAACCTGAGTTCCCTGATCTTTCTGTGTTGCAAGAAGAAATCATAAAAGCTGTCCCTTCGTTTCTCTGGTCCCAGCATGCTAATGAAGTAGGACAAATCCATACTGCCCAGCCTGTAAAAATTAGATTAAACCCAGCTAAGCCTTTACCCAAAGTTGCTCAATACCCTTTACGTCCAGAAGCTGAAGAAGGGATACGCCCTGTTATAACTGCCCTTTTAAAGCAAGGTATCATTGTCCCGACTAAGAGCCCTTGTAATACGCCTGTTCTTCCTGTAAAAACCTGAAAAGAATACCTATCACTTTGTACAAGATCTTCATGCACTAAATTCTGCAGTTTTACCTACTTATCCTGTTGTACCAAATCCAGCTACTATCTTCCTAATGCTTGTTCACTTGTGTTCTGCATTTTTTCTATCCCTATACACCCTGCTGGCCAGTTTCTCTTTGCATTTACCTATCAAGGACTTCATTATACTTAGACGTGATTGCCCCAAGGCTATGCTGAATCCCCTTCTCTTTTTTTTGGTCAAATTCTGAAAAAAGATCTAGATGACATAATATTTAAAGAAAATTCTGTGGTTATGCAATATGTTGATGATTTGCTCCTAGCATCTACCTCCTTAAAGCCTGTAAAAACAAAGAAGGCAGCACTTCCCCCATATTTGTAAATTTACAACTATATTTTATTCAAATGCAGAAATGTTGTTCTTATGAATATGTTCTTGTTATTGTGTGTATGTTTTCTGGAAGGGCAGAAGCCTAGCCATGTGCAAAAGCTGACACCATTACTGTAAGCAAAAAGTTGCTCAGAGACTTTATTCCAAGGTTTGGTATTCCTTTATCCCTAAACTCTGATAGAGGAACTCATTTTACTGGACAGATAATGAAAGAAGTCTGCAAAGTCCTGCAGATCCAACAGAACTGTCATTGCCTGTACCATCCACAGGCCTCGGGCCAAGTAGAACGCCAAAATGGCATTCTGAAAAATAAACTGGCCAAAATTTGTGCTGAGACTCACCTAAAATGGCCCGACGCACTTCCCATAGCCCTTATGAGTATGAGATCTACTGCCAACCGAAAGACTGGGCTCAGCCCATATGAAATTCTAATGGGAAGACCCATGAGGCTCCCCGCCTCACCACCTGTTGCCTCCCACTTTTGCGATATACATTCACTTGATGATACCATTCTAGACTATTGTAAAGCACTAATGAAGTGTGTTAAGGCTTTTCATTCACAGGTGCAGGCAGCTCTCCCCAAAGAACCAGGTGAGCCATGCCAGTCTATCCTGCCTGGAGATTGGGTCCATGTAAAGTCCATCAACGAAAGTCATCACTGGAACCTCGCTGGAAATGCCCATTCCAGGTACTCCTGACCACCAACACTGCAATAAAGTGTCAAGGACTCCAGACATGGATCCATGCTTCACACAGTAAGAAAACATCAGCCCCATTAGACCTAGAGTTTCCTCCATATCAATCTTGTAATCAGCCTCCCCAGACTGGTAGTGAGCCTAGCGCCTGCCAGCAGGAGAGCTCAAGGCCAGTAGTGAGCCAAATGCCTACTGGCGAAGAGGATTTGCCACTACAGAGCGAAGGGGATGTGCCCCAACGACACCACTATGCCCTTCAGGACAGGAAAAAGGCCTCTACCTAGTTCCTGGTTCCCGAGGTGGAGTTGGTTAGTCGTGATTTGGATAGTTCTCAGTATTTCTTTTTGGGCCATCTTATATGAACTTGACTCATCAGTTATAAGAAACTCTGTAAACCAAACTACACTTCTGCACCGACAAAGAAGATCACTTCATGAAAATGTGTTCCTGTCTTTAGTTAATCAAATTGGAATAGATTTAAATGTCTCTCATTGTTGGATATGTAGTCATGTCCCTACCTATTCTACTAGAGGAATACCCATGATACCGGTACCTTTGAATGCAACTCAGATGTTAGCCCTTTACTATTCAAATTTTCATGGGAACGAAACCTGGCAGAATGCAAGCCGCAACCGGTCTGAATATGTATGATTAGCTTATGCCAGCCCTGGAAAGTTCTGTTGGACCTGTAATGGATCTCGTGTTGCAGTAGGAGTCAGTAAGTGTGAGGTAGAATTTAAAATAAATGGCGTTTGGTTTTCTAATAATTCCTGGATATCTACCTACTCAAGGTCAATTTTCAGGCTATTATTCACAATGGATGATGTCCCCATGCTGTAATACAGGTGGATATACTGCATTAGCTGGTCACTATTTTGTATGTGGAGATAAGGCCTATAAAAATCTTCCCTCTGGTTGGAGAGGAACGTACTGTCTCCACAGCGTATCCTGCTTTTACTATGAGATCTCATTTATCTAAAAGGAGAATTCGCAATGTTTGTGGAATTACAGAAAATCAAAGATTTTGGGGTATAATGTTCCCCAGCTATGGTGCCAGCTTAGCTATGTCTCAGATAAAGAAAGTTGCAGCATCTCTGGAAAAGATTGCTAATACTACTGCAGATAGTTTTGATAAAATAAATACAGAAATGAAGGAAATAAGGCAAATGACACTGCAAAACCGACTTGCATTAGATTATATACTAGCCAGCAAAGGAGGAGTCTGTGCTTTAATAGGTAAAGAATGCTGTACTTATAGTCCCGATAATTCAAAAGAAATCCAGGATTTAAGTAAACATATTTGAAAAGAAGCAGCTAAATTGCATGAGTCAGATAACTGGAATTTGAATTCTTGGTTTAGCTCTATTTTTAGTTCCTTAGGCTCTACTGTCATTCATAGTTTGTTGATATTGCTTGTTGTTTTTATTGGAGTATACCTAGTGTTTATGATACTACAAGGTTGCATAAGCCATGCTGCCAAGCCAATGTAGAATAGACCATCAACCAGAAATGAGGTATATAATTTGTATGTTGAAATAGCAGAAAGTAAAGAGAAAGAAAAACTAGAAGTTGAAAAGCTAATGGCTATAAATATCTAACTTGTAGGAAAAAAAAATTGGGGAATGTAGAATTGGCTTACTTGACTAGAAAACCAGACAAAGTCCAGACGTGCTGATACTGCTTAATTCAAATGTTCTGAGATAAGGAATCCGCATTCCTGCATGCCTTGGCTTATCTTGATATCTTGCCCTATGCATAGATAGTTTGTTTAAGTAAACTTTCTAAGTTTCTGTGTAATTTACTATTGTTTTGTTTCTCCAAGGTGTATTTGTTATCTCTTACTCTCTTGTAACCTTAGAGAGTCTGAGAAATCCTTTGAAACAGACAAGTGGGCGATTCCCCTCGCTGTAGGGAATCCTCCCTGTGATCACAGAATAGCCTTAAATAAAGAAAAGCTGGCTCTGTCAGTTCTGATTCAACCACAACGTGAAGTTTGATTTCTTCCACACAGGAAACCCTCCCTGCCCGAATCTGTGCTCAGAGGTGTCTTTATTTCACAGGAGATCTAAGAGCACCAGGTCAGTCATTCCCAATCAAAATGTCAATTAAGCTTATAACCAAGACGTGCCAGTCAGGTTCCCCCTTCCATCTGCAGCCATACCCCATATTCTTGCTTTCTACTGATGTGGAGCATGCACGTTGACAGAGCCAACCCCCCGATTAAGTCATTCTGCATCAAAGCATTCATGGCAGGGGGATCACTAGCTCCAGGCACGGGCATTTAGAGGTGCCCCTAGCCCCGTTAGGCCCCTTGGCTCCCTGTGCAGTAGACAAGGAGAGTGGGGCACTCCTGAATAGGATCTGGAAAAGACAGTGGGCTGTGGGGAGCTGTGTAAGCCAGTCACTTGGAAAGACCAGGGACCTGCTTTAAGCATTACTATTCCTCTGGACTTGGCCATCGCCCTCTGCTCAGGATTCCCAGTCAAACACCCTTTTCCACTTGGTGCTTCTGTGGTCCCCTGCCCATTCTCACAAGGTTCACCCAGGTTACCCTTTCTCCTGCCTGAAGGGACATGAAGCCAAGTGCCTTTAAAGTCCTCCAGAAAGGGAGGAGATACACATCACATCTCAATGAAGCCCTGCAGAAATGTGAAATAGCCCCTGAGCTCATGGGCTGCAGTCAGTTCAGGAAAAAACTAGGCAGCTTTGGCCAATATGAACTGTAGTGGGTGTCAACAAGGTGGAAATCCTGAATGCAGTGCAGCCTCTCTAATGCTCCACCACAATAAAGCTGCAGTTACTGGGTGGATTCAGAATAGCCCCCTGCCCCTTTCGATCCCATCTATTTCCTTGGGAGCACAGAGGCCTATAAAGTGTAACCCCTGATCAGCTCTTCAAGCACAGCTCTGCAATAACAGAGTGCAGCACTGAGAGAACAGTAAAAACCTCTAGGCACTAGAATCAGACTGTGAAACCACTTGCTGCAGATAAACAAATCGCCTCCTAACTCCTCTGTTCAGACTAGCAGGGAGGCAACAAGTAGGTTTTTTGCAAAGGGGATCAGTGGAGACAATGCTCAGAGCTGTAGCTGTAAGCTCTGTCCTCCGCACCTTATAGAGTCATAGATTCATAGATGTATGGTGGGAAGGGACCTTGTAGCTTTCATAGATTTCATAGACATCAGGGCTGGAAGGGACCTCGGGAGATCATCGAGTCCAGCCCCCTGCCCAAAGGGCAGGAAGTCAGCTGGGGTCATAGGATCCCAGCAAGATAACCATCCAATTTACTCTTGAAGGTGTTCAATGTAGGTGCTTGAACCACCTCCGCTGGCAGACTGCTCCAGACCTTGGGGGCTCGGACAGGAAAGAAATTCTTCCTTATGTCCAGCCTGAAACGGTCTTGCAGGAGTTTGTGACCATTCGACCTCATCATCCCTTGGGGCGCTCTGGTGAACAGACGTTCCCCCAGATCCTGGTGGTCACCCCTGAGAAACTTATAGGTGGCCATCAGATCATCCTGAGCCTGCGCTTTTCCAGGCTAAAGAGCCCCGTGGCTCTCAGCCTGTCATCATAAGATCTGTTTTCCTGACCTCTGATCATGCGCGTGGCTCTCCTCTGCACTCTCTCAAGCTTCTCCACATCCTTTTTGAATTGTGGAGCCCAAAACTGGACGCAGTACTCCAGCTGCGGCCTCACCAAGGCCGAGTACAAGGGGAGAATGACGTCCCGGGATTTGCTCGAGAAGCATCTATGGATGCACGCCAGAGTTTTGGTTGCTTTACTAGCCGCAGCATCGCATTGCAGGCTCATGTTCATCTTGTGGTCAATGATGACCCCCAAGTCTCTTTCTTCTGTAGTGCTAACCAACGTAGCACTGCCGAGCCTATAAGGGTGCTGCAGGTTTTTCCTCCCAAGGTGGAGAACCTAGCATTTTTTGGTGTTAACCACCATCAGGTTCTTGCCCACCCATTTGTTGAACCTGTCCAGGTCAGCCTGGATCACCTACCTGTATTCTGGTGTGGAAGCTTTGCCCCAAAGTTTGGTGTCATCGGCGAACTTGGCCAGTCCACTCCTGACTCCAATGTCCACATTGTTAATGAAGAAGTTGAACAATATGGGTCCCAGGACAGAGCCTTGGGGGACCCCACTGGTCACAGGGCACAATGATGATTGGCTTCCATCAATTGCTACTCTCTGGGTCTGACTATGGAGCCAATTTCCCAGCCAGCAGATTGTGGTGGAGCCAAGGCCACAACTGGGCAGTTTAGCCAAGAGGTGATCATGAGAGATCAGATTGAAGGCTTTTTTGAAGTCAAGATATATGACATCAATCTCTATTCCCTTGTCGAGGTGATAGGTCACCTGGTCATAGAAGGAAATGAGATTGGTCAAGCAGGACCTACCCACAACAAACCCATGCTGGCTATCCCTCAGGATGCTGGCGTTGGCCAGTCCATTAAGGATGGCCTCTTTAATAAACATTTCTAAGATCTTCCCCAGGATAGAAGTCAAGCTGATGGGCCTATAGTTAGCCGGATCCACTTTCTTCCCTTTCTTGAGGATAGGTACCACATTGGCCTTCTTCCAGTCTTTGGGCACCACATCAGCACACCAGGCGTTTTTAAAGAGAGGCTGGTCTATGACGCTCGCCAGCTCCTTGAGCACTCTGGGGTGTAGATTGTCAGGGCCGGCTGACTTGAAGGTATACAGCTTCTCAAGGTGTTCCTTCACGAGGTCAGCATTAATGGAGGACAGGGGATCTCCCTCACCCGGACCTCCCTGTCCCGTAGCGTGCATGGGCTTCCCATGGGACTGATGAAAGACCGACGCAAAGTACCCACTTAATAGGTTGTCTCTTTCCTGGGCATCAGTTGTCAGTTGCCCCTTCTGGTTCAGCAGGGGTCCAATGTTGCCGTTGCTTTTTCTCTGGCTCCCCACATATCTGAAAAGGGACATTTTATTGTCCTTGATGCTCAAAGCTAGTTGGAGTTCAGTTGCAGACTTGGCTTTCCTGGTTGCTCCCTGCAGGACCGGACCAGTGCAGAATAATCCTCCTTGAAGGTGAATCCCATCCTCCATCCTGTTCCCCCGAGCACTACCAGGAGTTAACAAGGAGTAATGGCCATAAGTTGTCTGAGAGTAGATTCAGACTAGACATCAGGAAGCGCGACTTCACAGTCTGGGTGGCTAGGATCTGGAACCAACTTCCAAGGGAAGTGGTGCTGGCTCCTACCCTGGGGGTCTTTAAGAGGAGGCTTGATGCCTACCTAGCTGGGATCATTTGAGCCCGGGTTTTTGTTTTGTTTTGTTTTTTCTTTTTTTCTCCTGCCCTGGCAGGGGGTCGGACTTGAAGAACTATAAGGTCCCTTCCGACCCTACTTCTATGATTCTATGATAACCCAGTGGGTTTCCAGTCATCCACCCTGGTCACCAACATTATCTTGCAGGGACACATAGCTTTCCTTAACATACAGAGCTACATACCCCTTTTATCTACTCGATCCTTCCTGTACAGGGTATAGCCATCTATACCCATGGTCCAGTCATGGGTAGAGTCCCACCCGGTCTCCGTTATCCCTATGATGTCATAATTATTTGCATTAAGCAGGAGGATGAGCTCCTTCTGCTTATTCCCCAAGCTCCTGGCATTAGTGTACAGGCAGGCAAGTGTCCCCTTGGGACCCCTTGCCTTGCCCACAGATTGTGCCAGGGCTGGGGCAGGAGTGCACTCCCTTAAGTGCCTTGGCCTGCTGGCTTTGCAAGGGCCATTCAGTGGGCCAGCAGTGGTGGTAGTCCCTGCTTTCCCAGGGGGCTTAGTTTAAAGCCTGGTGGAGCAGGTCAGCTGGTCTGGCAGAGAAGAGCCTCCTCCCCATCATCTTTCCAGCAGCTCGCTGCCTCTCTCACCAAAGAGCAGGCTGTGGTCATGGAAGCGAAAGCCTTCCTAATGACACCAGTGCCACAGTCTTTGGTTCACTACCTGGATCCTCCTCTCCCTCCTAATCCCATACCCTGAGACTGGGAGGATCAAAGAGAATACCACCTATGCCCCCAGACCATTTAGCTCTGCTCCCAAATCCCTGTAGCACCTCATGACATGGCTGGGAGCGCTCTGAGCTGTGTTGTTGGTGCCCACATGAGTAAGGAGCATGGGATAGTGGTCTGTGGGCTGGAGGAGCTTAGGGATCTTCTCCGCAATGTCTTGGATGCGAGGCCCTGGGAAGCAGCAGACTTCCTGGGCTAAGGGGTTGGGGTGGCAGATTAGCTTCTTGGTCCCCCTCAGGATGGAGTCTTCCACAACAAACACTTTACGTTTTGTTTTGGGGAAAGTGGGGGTGGTAGCTGCAGTTGGGCCTGCGTTGCCTGCTGGAGCTGGCAACTCAGCAGGCTCTGCTGGGGCTGCAAGAGGTGCGTACCTGCTGCTAAGCTCCAGCGGGGAAGGGGCCTTGGTGCAGTAAGCCTTAGGGCCCTTAATCACCTTGGTCCATGCCCCAGAGTCCTCCTTTGTCCTGGAGGGAGACCATGGTCTACCCTCTGGCTCCCAGGGGAGAAGGGCCTGGCTGTAGGAGTCAATCTCCTGCTCACAGTCCCTGATGGCACGCAGTGGCTGGACTGTGGCCTGGAGCTCCTCCAGCTGGCGCGCCAGAGACCCCAGTAGGGAGTAGACCCCACAAGGGGAGGTAGCCATGCTCCCAGGCCCCAGAGCCTGGGAAAGGGAAGGCAGCCCCCGCAGCCAAGAACCAGAGGCTCTGTCTGCATAGAGCCTGAAACCATGGGCTCCGTCTGGGTGGTGGACTCTGAGGTGCCAGGGGAGGGGGCCACAGAGCCTGAGGGGACCTTTGGGGTGCAGCACATGCCCATCCATGGCATGCAACTGGTAGGCGGGCTGGGCCTCAATCTGCCTACCCAGGGGGCTTACAGGCAGGGCTTCAGCCCTCCCGTGCACCCTCCTCCATGGACTCCACGCTAACTCATGTGCCGGCAGACAAGCGCACCTGTTTGCACAGCCTGTTTGTGCGGCTCCGGTGACGTGGCTCCCTGGGGGGCTGGGCGGAGTAGGGGCCTGGAGGGGGTGAGACTTGGCCTGGCTCCATTCAGCCACCTCCTCCCACTCACTAAACATTAACCACCTCCCATCACAGGCCCCACTTACCTCCATACTGTGGACCGTACTGCACCACAAGAGATCAAGCCATCTCCTGAAGATCTCCTTCATCCACCTCACCAGAGCCTGCACATATGATGACAATGGCTTGCCCCAGCCAGGAACATAGATCCCCTGGAACTTCTTCATTTGGTTCTCCAGTTACCTCACCAGGGGGATCACCTGGCTGAGGAGAGCACCACCTGCACTAAGGTCTTAGTGGCCTTGAGGAAGGGCGCCAGAACCACCAAGATCTGGGAGATGGTACCCAACTCAACTCAAGGGGACCACAGATCCCTATCTCCCCAAGCAAGGATATCTCATGGATGCCTTCTGTTTTCCATGAAGCTTTTCAGCATCGGTTATGTGGAGTTCCACTGAGTCTATGCATCCTGCATGATTTTGTGCTGTGGGATACTGAGCTCTGCCTGTTTTTCCCGCAGCATCTTGCCCCACTTGATGCTGCAGTGGAAGTAACCTGCCACCTTCCTGCATTTCAAAATGAGCTGGGTGGTAGTGACAGCACCATCACCAGTAGCCCTGTCCCCCTCCAAGTCATCCCAGACTATGAGGTGTAACTTGTGTGCAACACAGCGGATGCCAACAAAGTTGGCATCATAGATGGCCTTGACCATATTGGCCCTGTTGTCAGTGACCATAAACCTGCAGGTGAGTTCGACCTGCCCAACGAGCTACCCTTGTACCATGCAGTTCATGGCCACCATGATCTCCCTTGCTGTGTGGGACTCATACAGCACCTCGGCTTGGGGAAGAGCCCGCCAATGGTCTAACTGATTGCACCAGTGCCCTGTAAGGGAGAGGTAGGTGTGATCTCCACCCCAGCTGCTCCAGATGTTGGAGGTGAAGTCCAAGGCTACTTGTGAACCTGCCTTGTACAGCTCTTCCCTCAAGTACTCCCTGCATGGCTCATACAGGGAGGGCACCACCATCCAGCTAAATGTGGTGTGTGCAGGCACTTGGTAAGATGGGGCCATGAGCACCATAAGCTCCCTGAGTCCTGGCTTCTTGACTATGGAGAAGGGCTGGCTATCCAGAGCAACCATCTCCCCAGTGCTCTGGGAATTCTTGCTTGCCCTTGCAACATGCCCCACTTTGTCTGTGGCTTTCCCCCACCTCTCCAGAGTGGCCTGCCTCTGATTTGGAGGAATGTGGCCTTTGGAGTGAGCAGGGGACTTCCCTTTGGGCATGCTCCCACTAATGTGAGGCTAAGGAGGAAGAATGGCAAGGGGGCGCTGCCTCCTGAGATGCAGCAGCATCGCTGTGGTGATGAAGTGTTTCACGTCCTTGCCCCGGCTGATCTGCCTTCGGCAGTGCTGGCAGATAGCAAACGTGGGATCATCTTCCACCTCAAAATGATCCCACACTACACTACTCCCCCCTTCTGGGTTGCAGGTGGGGATCCTGCCTTATCCCCCTGCTCAGCGGGCAGAGGCGCAAGAACAGGAGGAGCTGACTCAGCTGAGCCACTTGTCTCCACAGCCTCCACTGAGGTGCCTTCCTGCCAAGGAAACCTGGGTCTAGGGGAACTTTGGAGCACATAGTCAGATCCTGCCTTGGTCCCCAGAATTTATTTAGCTAGGGTGCTCAGGTCCCCTGGTTCCAGATCCAGCTCCTCCTCTGGCAGTGGGAGGCTCACTCTGGGAGATGAAATTGTGGTGGAGGAGATGCTTATTCTGCTGCTGGTGCCTATTTCTGGAGTTAGGGGAGGTGATGCAGGTGCAGGTGCAGGGACAGGCACTGCTGCCACCTCCTTGCTTCCACTGGTAGCAGAAGACTCATGGCTGCCAGGAAAGAGGATGCGTCTACATTTGGGGTGGGAGGAGGGTAGAACTTGCAGCTCTAGATCTCCTCCTACCCCCTCTAGCCCCTCTCCCTCCCCTGCCAGAAGACCTGGCACCTGCCTTTCCAGCATGCTTCATATTAATTTTTCCTGTGCTGGAAAATGTGTCGAACTAATTATAGAATATATGTCTTCTTCTTCTCTGATATATGACTGTCTGACTTCTTCTGTGTTGTGTTTACTGCTCTGTGTTGTGTAGTGTGCCTGAAATAATATCTCTTCTTCTTCTTTTTCTATGACTCTCTGACTTGTGTTGTGTTAATCTGTATCTGACTTCTGTGTTGTCTGTAGTCTAATTGTAACTAAGATTAATAATAATAACTATATACGATTTGATCTCTTCTTCTCTGACTCTCTGACTTCTGTGTCACGTTAATGTGAATCTCTGACTTCTGTGCTGTGTTTACTGCCGTGTGCATTGTGTAACTAAAACAACCTCTTCTTCTTCTGAGTAAGTGTCTGACTTCTGTGTTGTGTGAATCTGAATCTCTATCTGACTTGTCCTTCTGCGTTGTTTTTAGTCTGTATGTAACTATAACTAATAATATTAATAGCTATATATAATCTCTGCTTCTTCCACTATGAATATCTGACTTCTTCTGTGCTGTAATAATATCCAACTTCTTCTACGATGCATGTGTGTAAGTGTGGGTAATGTGTGATTCCCTGCACAGTGATGGATCACACTGCCAGGGAAAACACAACTTTCTTTTTAAAATGTTTTGGGGGGGGAAAAACCCAAGAACAAATATAAACTGAAAGAAATGGATTGGATATCATTTTGGTTTTTCCCCCTTTTTTCTTTTATGTTTCCTCTTTGTCCCCAGGAACTTGGTAACTTCATTCAATATATTAGGGGGATAACTAATGATAATGTTATTTCCTGGAATGCGAAAGCACTGAATGAACCACCAAAATGATGAAAGTGCTCAGACATGTAAAACCTATGGACAGTCAGATTGCTTTGTTACAAGAAATGCCTTTAAAAGTTGAAGATTATTCTAGGCTAAAAAAAGTGATGGGTAGGACTTATATTCCACTCCTTGCTTAATTCTCAAAGAAAAGATACATCTATATTAATTCCCAGAGAGACTGCTTTTAAATTAAGTAACAAATGGGTAGATTTTCTAAGAGGAGGTTTGTACTAACAGAAGGTATTAACAACGTGAAGGCATAACAATAGAAGGCCTAATAATAGAAAATTAGTTATAGGCAATATTGATAATCCTAGTGGTGGAGATGCTACATTTTTGTCATATATTACAATATGCTAGGAGCAAAGTCCTACACACCAGTTATTCTATGTATCGGGTATGGTGCATAATAAATCAGTTAATGTTAATAGAATCTATCAGAAAACTAAAAACAAGAACTCTTATTTATTAAAGGACAAAGGTTTGGTTGATATATGGTGGCTTCACCACCTAAAGAAGAAAAGCTACACCTATTTCTCACCAGTTCACTTACCATATTCCAGCACCGATTATTTTCTCATATGCCAGTATCTGGTTATTGCTTGTTTAGCTGCAGAAATACATATCATCTTAGTTTCTCATCATGTTCCCATTAAAATAGCAATTGATTTAAATCCATGTATTAAGAAAAATGGAAGTTGGAAACTTAATACTTTATTACTGAAAGTTTTTAAATTCTGTGAGCAGATGGAGAAATCAATTACATGCTTTGTTGAAGACAACAGGCATTCAGTAATGTCACTGTAACTTGCCATGACTGCCCAAGGCTACCCACGCAGGCTTTTCTAGTCATGCTGAGCCAGCTGCAGTCCTGTGGGCTGACAGTTTGCCCTAGAACCAGTTACCAACCACCAAAGCTTCTTCCCTGCCACGTCTTTGATCAAAATTCTAATCTTGGGGCCGCTGTTATTCCCTGTTTAGTAGTGTCTCGCTAAGGTTGTGAGCGGGTACGAAGATCTTGGGGCTCCACCTCCCCATACAACCCACCGAGCACCAGCCTGTTGTCACTGTGGTGCAGCACAATCGTAATATTGTGAACAGTTGTCAATGTCATTCAGTGTTATTGGTCTATCATCGTCCTCTCGGTCCTCCTCCCAGTAAGGCTTCCATGTCTCTTCTTCAGATATGAGCACTGACTCAGCCGAGCCAGTGCATGGGGGCAGCTTCCCACAGAGGGGTTGCCACCAACCATCTCCCTCCGCCTCTCTACCCAGTCTGCAACCTACCCTCAGCTGCCAGAGATTTCTTTCTAGTTCCCTCGTTGGCTTGGAGCACAGGGCTTTTAGAGCTGCCTTGCTGCCCCGGCCAGTGAATTGGCACTGGGATGTGCTTAAAAAGCATATCCACACCAGCGCCAGCTTTTTTTCTTAATCCCATCTCCAGGCTCCAGCTGGCTGCAACATGAGACACTGCTGTGTTGCTGGTAAGTTTTGCAGAGCAGCAAACCCACCATGACTACCTTGCTCCCAGGTCTCAGGGGGCTGTGCTGCTTCCAGCGCAGTTTGCAGCATGGCTGTTCTGCCCCTGCTTCCTCCTTCCCAAGGCTCAGTGTGCCGTGGGGTCACCAGCATTGCTGGAGGTGTGGTGATCCTGCTGCCACTGCCATGCTCCTGCAGCTCAGCCCACGGCGCTACCACCAGCAGGCTTGGTGATGTGGGCTTTTGCCATTGCCACTGGATGCCTACAGCTCAGCAGATCCCTTGCTCTTGCCACAGTCATTTGCTGTGATCATTTTGGAATTTATAAAAGCTGCTTTGAGGAAGCAATGTATAAAGTTTGCTAGTGAAAGAGAAAAGAGAGAGATTGAAATGTTATGAAGCCTGGGTGGTACCCAGTTATGTACCTCCCTCTACAATTGAAGGGGCAGGTGTGTAGTCAGCAGGGCAGGTGCATTGCAGGGTGAAACTGCAGGCTGTGTGCAATTCCATCCGTCCCCTTTAGAGCCAGGCCAGGACAATCTATAAACTTAACTATGTACAAATTTGTTTAATAATAAAAAGGTTAGAACTGGAACACACACACACACACATATCTATATATCTATCTTTCTATCTATCTATCTATCTTTCTATCTATCTATCTATATATACACACACACACACACACACACATACATACATATACAAGACCTGGGAACTATATGCAATATATGTACAACACTCTATACAATCACTTAGGATACCAGTAAGTAATCTGGAAGGATCAAAACAAGGTCTCAAATACAAATTATACATCCTTAAACGCTAATAAAATGTGAACTTACAAACATAATAGAAAAAAACCCACAAAATACAAGGCATGGGAACATCATATATAAGCTAAACCTTGAAAGACACAAAGAACAACCAGGGCTGCCTCTGGAGCAGTGGCAGCATTCCAGAGATGAAGGAGCAGAGGACATCCCCAGTGCCCTTCAGGCCCCCACAACCCATCGGGGATAGTCCACAAGGGAAACCTCCAAACTCAGGGGCCTCTCACCTTCAGGCCAGAGGTTAGACTCACTGATGGGGTAGCTTGCCCCCTCCTCTGTGGGAAATCCTCTTTCCTGGCAACTCACAACTCTGAAGCCCAGTGAGGCTGTCCCCATCTCCCCGGTCAGGTGCCTTCTGGCTCAGCAGGGGGGCCACAGCTGCCCTGGGGTCTTCCAGCTGCCAGACCACTTGGGGCCCTGTGCACTGCTGTGTGCACAAGTGGATCTCACCTGTGCCAGGGGCTGGAGACCCAAGCAGCCTTGTGCAGTCCGCTCCCAGCCCTTCTGCGCAATGGCTGCACACTGAGGGCCTGGTCTCATGCCAGGGGTTGGGGACCCAAACTGCCTCAAGCAGCTCCACAGGTCCCAGTCCCTCTTGGACCTGGCATGCACCGGCCATGCACCACTCGCAGGGTTCCTACATGGTGGGGCTGGGGGATGTGGCCCCTTGCCGCTCCCCGGCTGGTGAGGAGAGTTCTTTGGGCTCTTCAGGGCAACAGCTCTGCCCTTCTGGCCAACTCCACCAGCTCGTCTTCGTCCATCCTCTTCACCGTCCCTCAAAGCAGCCATCCGTGTGCCAATCATACTGCTCTTTTATTCCCTTTGGGGGCTCTGCCCCAAGAGTGAAACTGGACCAAGCAGGGAAGGGGGGATGAGTTAGTCCTCACCCAAGTCCAGCTCCTTGCCTCACCCCTGCACAGAATGGCTCAAACCCTGCCACCAATCACTGAAAGCCCTTTTGAACCAGCAAGCCAGGCTGCTGCTGGCAAGCTTTTCGTAGTTATTTCTATTAGAGAAAGAATTTCAGATCAGGAAAGGGTGGATAGACTAGACCCACAGGATGATAATATACTTAGCTCCTTCATAAAGGCAAAATATAATGAACAGCTTTCCCACTGGATTGCATTTCAACTTAACAGAGTTAAACAACATTATTATAAGTGGGGTGATAAGTCAGGCAAGTTGTAGGCTAGAAGACTTAAGGCAGCGCGTCAAATAAGCATATCTCCTCAAGAATTACCTCTGATGGTAAGACAATTTTAGATCTTCAAGCAATAAACAAGGAATTGAAACATTATTTTAAGAAACTGTGTAAGGCAGATTTTAATTTTGATATGGTGCAATTCAGTCAGTTCATAGATAAAAGTAACCTCCCAAGATTATCACTAACATGAAAAATTGAACTGGAAAAGAAAATCACATTACAGAAAGTTACGGGTTGGTGCATTCCTTAAATGAAGGGAAAAATCCAGGAATGATAGGTTTTCATCTGAATTTTATAAAACTTTCCTAAAAAGTCTGGCACCAGTATTATTAGATGTGTACAATTAAACATTTTACAACGGGAATTTCTCTAGATAAGCAAGGACTACTTTACTTTTTCACTATTAAAGGAAGGATAAGAAGGATTATTATCCTCCCTTTCCCTTCTCTACTCCCCAGTCTCGTTGAATGTTGATTACGACATTTTCACAATATTACTTCCGCTTAGACTTAGTCAGATGATTCCATCCTTGATACGTGCTGATCAGGTAGGTTTTCTTAAGGCTAGGCTGGCCTCAGATGGAACATGCCAGGTACTACACATGCTTCAGTGATGCAATGGGTAGGACCAGTCCTGGGAGACAGTGGCGGTGGCTGCTTGTGTCCAGGGACAAAATCCAATTTTTTAAGAATCAATGAGAAATCCAGACTATTCACACTGGTGTCTCAAACAGAGGCTACAAATGCACCAGCCCCAGTTCCTTTTGTCATCCTGGTGGCTGTTCTTAATAGTGGATAATGTTTTTTCTGTGCTCAAGTGGGTGTGTGCTATTTTCTCAAGGAAGGGTACAAGGAAAGCCTGTCTCTACGCTCCCAGCTAAACAGTTGGTCCAATAACAGATATCAGCCGAAAAGTCCTTGCCTTCCCCGTGGGTGATTCAGAAGCTGGTGGAAGCCCATCCTTCCCACCACTTAACCAATAGGGCTGTGCGAGTCGGCAGCCAGCCGAGCCGGCTTTGGATCCAGCCACTTCGGCCGGCCGGGATCGGATCCAGAGCTCCAGACCAGGTTTCCGCCTCGATCCGACTGAAGCGGCTCTGAAGCGTCAGAGCCACATTGGAGATCCGGCCATAGGGTATAATGGGGAATCAATGAAATATCTATAACTTTGTTGCTTTTTGTATGCTTTGGATGAAACTTGCAGGGATGGTGGCCTCTGCTACAAGCATGAAGTCTACCATGTTTCAAGAATATCAGTGCAGGGGTTTGGGGGAAACTGTATGCCAAATTCTTGAAAGCAAAGCCCCTGTTACATCTATCTGTTACACCACAGGGGTGGGGGGATCAAAACTGCAGGGGTGGTAGCTCTTACTGAGGCCAAAAATCCTGGCAAGTTTCAAGAAGATTGGTGCAGGGGTTGCGGGGAACTGCAACCCAAGCTGCTGACAGGCAAAATTCGTGAATCAAGTGACCCTGTGTGTGTTAAGTCACAGCGGGCTGAACGCTGCAGGGGAGGTAGCTCCTACTGAGGCCACAAAGCCTGCCAGCTGTGTGTGTGTGTCCTAGAGCAGGCCTGAGTGAGTGCTGGGCCCTGCAAGGCCACGAAGCCTGCCAGCTGTGTGTGTCTCACTGGGGGAGTCTGTCCTTTGGCGCCCTGTACCCCAAGCCGCTGACAGGTAAAACTCGTGATGTGGGTAGGTGACACTGTGTGTGTGTAAGGTGCGCCCTTCCTGGTGCTGGGGTGTCTGCACAACACGGCAGTGTGCCCCAGTGTGGACTCCTCCTCCCCTACAGCCTCATGCCCAGTCCTCTGCTTTACGTGACAACAGGTACAAGAACTTCGCTGGCTCAACACCAAAGTTACCCAGACAGAACTGTCACGGGCCTGTCGTTTTATAAAGGAATTGACAGGAAGTAACGATGTGTTGTGTTGGACATATGATGTTATTCATGGTGTGTGATGGTTTATCTTGTGTTTTTATGTCTATATGTGTATTATGAAAACAAAAAAGGAGTACTTAAAAACAATGTATCTTTGGAAGCTTTAGGGTTAAAAGCCCCTTTGTCAGGCTGAGGAAGTACCTGCAGGTGGTCCTGGATGGAACCAGCCAGCATCAGGCATGACAGGTCTGGGCGCTCCCCAGCCAGGACTTTGTGCCTGCATGCATTAGCTGGAGGTTACGGTGCCTCCTACCCGCCTTTCACCAGGGGATCATTGGTCCTGGCATTTACAGGGCTGCCACACTGTCAGCAGTCCCACCAGGCCTTCCTACCCTGGCAGGGTGCAGTTTTAGTGGTCATGCCCAGGACCTGGAGCATCCTCCTTCCCCATAGCCCCAATCCCATACCTCCAAGTTCATCCTGGCAGGGGAATGAGCTCAGCAGGGACATTTTCTTCCCCTGCTGGCCAGTGATGCAGTTAGTGCATTAGTCAGCTTTTCAAAACCTCAAAAAAGGTAATGGGTGCAGATGGAGTGAGGAGGGTGGCACTCAGTCCGTCTCAGGTGGAGTTTGGGGAGCCCAGCAGCGGGGGGTTCAGCTTTAGCAACACCAGCTGCTCCACCGTGCAGGATCCAAGCAGGGGCGGTGGGGTGTCACAATGTCCCCAGCGATGCTGACCACCCTCTCGCCTGGAACACTGGTTGGTGGACAGGACAGGTGTGGCTGGGCAACCGTGGCCAGATCCTGCCACATCTGCCTGCGGTTTGCCCAGTGGGCCAAGGGGTCGCAGTCCAGTGGCTCCACATCCTCAGTGAGATAGGTAGCCACAGAAGCCTCAGCGCTACCTGCCCAAGACTAGGTTCTGGGGTGTTTGGACCCCAGCATTGACGCCGTGCCCACGGGCCACACTGGCAGTAGCGGGCGTGGAGGAGACTGGCCGGTGCTAGTGCTGGTGCTGGGAGTGCTGGCACGGGAAAAAAGATCCCCCTCTTCCATACCCCCTCACCTCTGCACTTCAGCCTCCCTGATTTTGTTCACCAGCACCTGCATCCAGTGATCAAGGGTTTTGGTGCTGCCAGTGCACATGCTCCCCTTCACCCTCGGGTTGCACATGGCCACCATCATGTGGACTGTACTGGACCACAAGGGATCGAGCTGTCTCCTGATGCCCTCCTTCAGCTGCCTCACCGGTGCCTTCACGTCTGGTGACAGTGGCCTGCTCCAGCCAGGAGCATCGATCCCCTGGAACTTCTCCATTCGGTTCTCCAGTTCCCTCACTAGGGGAATCACCTTGTTCAGGAGAGCATCACCAGCACTAAGGGTCTCGGTGGCCTCAGAGAACAGCTTGAGGACAACCAGCATCTGGGAGATGTTACCCCACTCAGCTCTGTTCAGGAGGGCGCTAATCCTGATCTCCCCAAGCAAAGCCATCTCATGGATGGCCTTCTGTAGCTCCACCAACCTCTTGAGCATCAGATATGTGGATTCCCCCAAGTCTCAACAGCCTGTAAGATTCTGTGCTGTGGACAGCCTTCACCACATTGCCCCTGTTGTCGGTGACCATGAACCCATGGGTAAGCTCAGACTGCCCAACGAGCCACCCCTGCACCATGCAGTTCATGGCCCCCATGATCTCCATTGCCGTGTGGGACTCATCCAGCACCTCGGCTTGCAGTAGATCCCACGGGTGGCCTGAGTGCACCAGCGCCCCATGAGGGAGAGGTAGGCGTGATCACCACCCCGGCTGCTACAGATGTCGGAGGTGAAGTGCAAGGCTACCTGCAGCCCTGCCTCGCACAGCTCCTCCCTCAAGTACTCCCTGCACGCCTCATACAGGGAGGGCACCACCACCCTGGTAAAGGTGGTACATGCGGGCACTTTGTAAAATGGGGCCAGAGATGCTTCAAACTGCCTGAACCCTGGTCACTCAACTTGGAGGAAGGGCTGGCTATCCAGAGCAAGCATCTCCCCAGTGCTCTGGGTGATCTTGCTCACCTTGGGAACATGCCCCCCTTTCCGTCCACCTTTCCCCCACTGGTCCAGGGTGGCCTGCCTCTGCTTTGGGGGTAAAGGGGCTTTGGAGTGAGCGGGGGACATCCCTTTTGGCACACTCACACTGGAGCCAGGGTGAACAGGAAGAAGGGCAAGGGGGTGGTGCCACCTCACATGCAACAGCATGGCCGTGGTGGAGAAGTGTCTCAAGTCCTTGCCACGGCTCATGTGCCTTCGGCAGTGCTGGCAAACCTGGGATCATCTGCCACCTCAAAATGATCACACACTACACTACTCCCCTGCTTCTGGGTTGAGGGCGAGGATCCTGCCCTTTCCCCCTTCTCAGCAGGCTGAGGCTCAACAGGAGGAGGAGCTGCCTCAGTCAAGCCACTTGCCTCCACGACCTCAGCCTCCTCCAAGGTGCTGCTTTCTGGAGGAGACCTGGGTCTAGGGGAAACTTGAGAGATGTGGAGCACTAACTCTGATTCCCCCTCAGTCCCCAGAATTACTTGAGCCAGCATGCATAGCATCCCTGGCTCCAGCTCCAGCTCCTCCTCCGGCAGGGGGAGGCTCACGCTGAGAGCCGACACTGGGGTGGAGGAGGCAGTGATGCCGCTGCTGGTGCCCACTTCTGGGCAGGGCGGAGGTGGTGCAGGTGCAGGGACGTCAGGTGCAGACACTGCTCCCACCGCCTCGCTTCTGCTGGCAGCACCGGTGTCGGGGCTGCTCGGAAGAGAATGCGCCTGTGCTTGGGAGGGGGGGGCTTGCAGCTCTAGCTCTCCCCGTACCCCCTCTCCCTCCCCTGCCAGAAGACCTGCCACCTGCCTTTCCAACATGCTTCATATTTATCTTTTCTGTGCTGCAAAAGGTCTGTGTGTGTGTGTGTGTATCCTTTTGTATATCTGTCTGTCTTGTTCTTCTGTGAATATCTATGTCTGTCTTGTGCTGTGAATCAAATTATTTGTGTGGCTTCTTTGTGGGTCTCAATATATTGTCTGTCTTGTGCTCTGATTAAAATTATTTGTGTTTCTTCCTGTGTCTCAATTTATTATCTGTGTCTTGTTCTTCTGTAAATATCTGCCTGTCTTCTTCTGCTGCGATTTTTTTTTCTATATTCTGGGTCTCTGTGTATGTGTGTATGTGCATGTGTGCATGCATGCATGTGTGCAAGCAATCTGTGCCTCCCTGCACGGTGATAGGCAACACTGTCTGGGAAAACACAACTTTCCTTTTGCAAAGTTTCCAAAACAAGTTTCCAAAAAATAATTCAAAGGAATAAATTGAATTGTAATACTACTAATAATTGAAGAGAATAGCTAAACTAAGCTGAGCTAACCTAAATCCTAACCATTCCTTTATAACAAGAAAACGGAGCAGGCAGGTCTCAGCCGCAGCATTCCTCTCTCCCACAGCTGCTGACAGGGAATGGGCTGCATAAGGCACAGAAGGGCTGGAAACAGGCTTTCATGCTTTTTTTAGTCCCACCCCACAGACGCTGCCATGGAAAGTAGCCAGGGAGAAATCCTTCTCACCGGCTACCTACAGATGCCAGTCTTCCCCCCACCCCGCTGCCCCTCCCTCCCCTCCTCCCACCCCCCTCCCTCCCCCGCCCCCCTCCCTCTTCTAATTGCCTCAAAATGGCCAAAGCATCCGAAGTGCTTTGGATGCCCCCGACCCACTCCGGACACCATTGCTGGAATCCCACTTCAATCCGGAAGTGCCGATTTGGACACCGAAGCATCCGAAGCAGCTCCAAATCCAAAGCGGGACGTGAAGCCTTGCACAGCCCTATTAACCACCACCTTCCATCCAGCACATTGCCCAATAGATGTCTCAGACTGTCTCCTGGCTCTCTTTTGTACTCCTTGCTCTTCATTCGATGTAGTATCCAGGAAAGACCGATTATAGGGGCAGTGCTTGCCCCCGTTCTCCTTCACTATTTCCTCAATCCGTTTCATCAGCTCTTCGACCTGTGCTTCCCGCTCTGCTTCTCCTGCTTTGTTGTTGAAACCACAGTATCGGTTCTTGCAGGCTTTAATCAATGTTCGGAGCTCTCTAGTATTTGAATTTGTCACATACTCAGCCAGGGAGCCATCCCCTAAATCTTCTTTCCGAGTGAATAAAACAACTGTGAACTTCAGAGCCTCACGGCCAAACATTGCTTTTACTTGCTCCACAGCTGCCTTGTCTTGCTCTGTGTAACGGCCCAGCTGGGTCACCAGCACCAAAGCATGGGGGCCTGGCTGGGAGAGCGCAAAGCATTTACCAAATTCACATAAAATTTCTGGCCCATGGGTATTTGGGTCAAAAATGTTGGCGGTGTCAATAATCACAATTTCACGCCCATTCCACATCATGGTTCCTTTGTCACATTTCAAAGTTACTGATTTTGCCCCAAGTTTCGACTCAAACTTTTTCTCCCCAAGGATGGTGTT
The DNA here is from genome assembly GCF_052110815.1 of Crocodylus siamensis. Classification (NCBI taxonomy): domain Eukaryota; kingdom Metazoa; phylum Chordata; order Crocodylia; family Crocodylidae; genus Crocodylus; species Crocodylus siamensis. The sequence goes on from NC_143399.1 coordinate 206,116,070, forward strand.
TCCCGTGGCACTTTTCCCAACTCCAGTTCTACCAACAAGGACAATTCTCCATGCTGATTCCTCTGGATTCTTGCTGCCTTCCTCTTGGGCTGCTGGGAATGAGTTTAACAGACTGAGAACATCATTGCACAGATAACAAACTGAGTGAATACAACTTAGGGTTTGTGTTGTGCTAGAAAGTGTCACTGTTTTGCAATATTTCTCTCATCATTGTTCCTGCGTTGTGTTGCCTGCCTCAGTTGTATGATGTTCCATGAAGGGAAAGAATGCAACAACTTCCCTCTGGAGCATAATATAAGAACATCACAACTGCCATTTACTGGGTGCATCACACCGCGGACAGCGCTAATCTGCTACTGCGCAGTATTATTAATTCCAGAACTTAAAAGATGTTTGCTGGTGCTGCTGCACAGTAACTCAGATTACTGCACATTTATTTAGTACGTGCTTATACAAGTGCTAAATAAATGTGTGGTACCCGCTGTGCAGTTCCATCCCTTGTAGACACCCCCCTACATTTTAGTTTCACATCGTGACCCCTAGTTCTTGTATGGTAGGAGATACTACATAAATCCCTATAGACTTCCTCTTCACCATTTGATGTTTTGTAAACCCTGCTCATATCTCCCCTCAAGAGTCGCTTTTCTAAACTGACCAGCTCTGGCCTCTTTAGCTTCTCCTCATAGGAAAGCCCCTCCATCCCCCTGTGTCCTTCTCTGGACTGTCTCTAGATCTCCTCTATTCTTTTTGAGGTCTGGTGACAGAATTGGGCCCAGTATTCAAGGCGTAGACACACCATGGATTTATAAAGGGGCATGGTAATACTTTCAGTATCGTTTACAATTCTCTTCTTACTAATCTGTGACTTTTTGTTTGCTTTTGGATGGCTGCTGAGCATGAAGCTGATGTTTTTAGCAAACTGTCTGTGCTGACTCCCAGATCTCTTTCCTGAACAGGAAAAGGTGAGGTACGTAGCTTTTAACTGGTAAGAAACAAGCCATCAGGAATTCAACAGAGCAATTTAACTGCAGAAAGAACACCAGGGCAATAAAACAGCCCCCCCACACACGCCCCCCGCCCAATACTGGAGGTTTCAAACCCCAGACAGAGATACCAAGGAGCCAAAACAGATACGTCTTCTGGAGCCTGTCCTTCCAGACAGGTACTCTTGTATGTTCAGCTTAGCTGTCCTGTCCTGCCCCACCACGCTGCCTGCCTGCTGATTCTGGCCAATTAATAATTGCTGTTTCGCTTCAGGAAAACATCCTGCCCTCTTGCAATTTACTTCTATCTCCCCAGTGCGGCACTGTGGTTAACAAGAGAATGGGGCTCTTGGGACATTTTTTGTACTAAATGCTTGTCTGATGTAATGCATGGTGCTGCTGAATGTCATATACTATAATGCTGTAATGAGCACTCCAGTGCCCCGCACTGCAGCGTGCGCTACAGCTCCCAGAAGGCAGTGCAGGGAAGGAGTGAGCAGGAGTAGCCCAAGTCATGCAGCAGTGAGGGAACACGTGGCCAGAGAGTTAGAAGGAGCGGCAGAGCCAGGACGGTGAGCTGCAGCAGAAGGGCTCATTCGTAGGGCCTGGGCAGGTGGCAGTTGGGCAGTTTCTGGGACCAGGGGCTGATCTGGAGCCTCCAGAGTTGTGGGAGGATTTAACATGCTCCAGCGTCTGTACCACAACGTTAGTATTTTCTAGCAGTTACCTGTTCTCGGGTGATTTCACCACAGTGTTGCTACTTACTTCTTGTTACCCAGATCTTAAGTGTGCGTATCTTAATGTTAATGTTAATTTACCTGTGTCTGTCCCGCTCTCCTTAACTCACCGGCTTGTGACCCTAATGCCCCGTATTCTAATATTATGAAAGCCTACGTCTGTCTCTCCGTAACGCTTTATTCATGCTCTGACTGCCAAACTGGAGTGTGAACAAGCATTTGAACAGGAGCTGGTGGGCCTCACCCCCCCGCCCCTGCTTACTCCTTGCAGGTGACCTTGGCGGCAGGGTAGGGGGCAAGTGTGGTTGGAGTGCCACGGAGGAGCAAGGGGGGTGAGGCCATGGCTTTGGCCTGCCCCTCCCCCTTCCATTGTCACCCCCTGCAGGGCCCTAGGTGGGATGACATGGCGGCAGTGGGGGCAGGAGCGGGCCCAACACGGATTGGGGGAATAACGGGCGTGCCATGGCAATGTGGGGAGAGGAGGAGTGACTCAGCCAGGGCCCCATGTGTGGAGAGAGGAGGAGTGAGTGTGAATCTAGCCCACTGCAATGGGGACAACAAGGGCCTGGGCCGACCCGGGGGCAGCGAGGGAACAGGAGAATCAGGCTCAGAGCCAATGGGGGGGAGGACAGAGGGGAGGGAGGAGTGGGCCTGGGCCCGAGAGGGGAAGAGGCTCGCTCCTCCCCTCCCCCAGTTGTTGCTGCATCTAGCTGGGCCCACTGCTCCCCACAATGCCATGGCGGGCCGGCATCTCCCCTGCCTCAGGCTTAGGCCTCCTCTCCTCCTCAGGCCCAGGTCCACTTCTCCTCCAACCCTCCTTCTTCCCCCACCAGCTCTGAGCCCACTCCTGTTCCCCCGCTGCCACCGAGTCAGCCTGGGCTCACTGCTCCCCCCACTGCCATGGGCCAGCTTCTCCCCACCCTCGAGGTGGTCCTTCCCTGCATTGGGCCCAGGCCCAGGACCACTCCTCCCTTCCCCCCACCTCTATGGCTGTGTCACAGGATCAGGGCAATGACCTGTGACTGAGAGGGAGTTAAGGAGCTGCCAATCACCAGAGGCAGCTCAGGTGCTGGTTGCCACAGCAACCAGATAGGTCAGGTGACTGGCAGGGGGCAGGGACGGGCCTTTATAAACCACCCAGGCCTGAGCCAGAGCAGCAGTTCCCTTCTGGCTGCAGCAGGAGCAGCAGGTCTGCGGCAGAGCTGAGCAGCCTGGGTTGGTGGTTGCAGCCTTACCACGCGGACCGGCTGCGATGATGCTGGGGACGAGGACACCCTAAAGGGAGGTAGGGTTGAAAGCCCTAGAGGGGCTTGGAGTTTATGTTATGAGCAGGAGGCTCTGTTGTTTATGTTGTAGCCAGGTGGCTTGAGTTTCGGTTACAGTTTACACCGGAGGACCGGGTGAGGCTGTAGGGGAGTGAGGAGGCCTCAGGGGGGCTTCCCAGCAGCTTGGGGGTTCCCAGTGCCCAGTAGCAGCACAGTGCTTGCGGGGCACGACTGTTTGCGCTGGTGAGACGCGGTGTTGCGCCAGAGAGTCGCAGTGTGCAGGGTTGCGGACCGCAGCCCATAAGGGTGGTGTTTTGCCCGGTGGGGCAACGGGCCCCAGAGAGGGCAAGGCCCCAGGGCGGGGCAGAGAGAGAGCATGAGGAGGGCAGTATTGGCCCCAGAGAGGGCAAGGCCCCAGAGCAGGGCAGAGAGAGAGCACGAGGAGCGCGATATTGCCCCAGAGAGGGCAAGGCCCCAGAGCGGGGCAAAGAGAGCGCGAGGAGCGCGGTATTGCCCCAGAGAGGGCAAGGCCCTAGAGCAGGGCAGAGAGAGAGAGCAAGGAGCGCGGTAGCAGCCCCAGAGAAGGCAAGGCCCCAGAGCGGGGTGGAGAGCATGTGCAACGAGTGCAGGTGTGGGCCCCAGAGAGGGCAAGGCCCCGAAGGGGCTGAGTGCGGGGCAGTGAGAGACACGGGAGGGAGAAGGGGCACCAAGAAGCCCTGAGAGCACACAAAGGGCTGGGACTTAGTACCATGGCCCTAGTTAGAGTATTCCAGCACCATCGGCGAGGCTTGGGCTGCGGTGCAGGGGAGGTACAGGAGCCGCAGACAGCGCACCCTGCCATCGGGGCGCGTACAAATGGGCAGCTTCCCGCTAAGTTTCATCATGTGTTACTTATGAACAAGATCAAGTCGTGGCAGGAGAGAATAGGTGGGTGGTGGACCCATTGCAGGAGTCCGGAGTTGCACTCGCGGAGAGACTCCAAAAATGAGACTCCTGTCACAGGCAGAGAGCAGGGAAGTGGGCCCAGACCCCAAGCAACAGGAGGTAAAGGCAGAACAGGCCCAAATGGCAGAGAGGGGGGGCACGGGGCTCCTGCTGGGCAATTGCTTAGTCCCCTACATAAAAGCAAGAGCTTCCCTTGCTGGTTCCTTGGGTTGCAGGATTTTGTACACTTGCTTGGATGTGCCACGCCCCTTCTGGGGCTGCACCATCTGATGCACTGGAAGCACAAGGGTTACTAAGAAGCATGAAGAAAAGACTCAAAAACAATCCCCAAACACTTCAGCCCCCAGCTCCCTTAACTCAGAGGACAAGTAGGGGTCTGAATGGGAGTGGGCTCCATGCAGCTACAGATGCCAGGTTTTCATCCCTTTTACCTGTCAGAGAGCACACCTATATGAGATGCTACGTTGCTGCAGTGATGAACAACATTGCTGTCGCTCATTGCTACACCAACATAGCATTGCCAGCTAACACCTACGAATCTATGATCAGGAGGCTGTCAGACACTGAACACTGGCTGGGGCATCTCCTCTACCTCAGGTCCCCAGCCAAGACAGGGGAGAGCGACCAGAACTTTGCTGGTCCTTACATGGCAGCAGTTCCTAACAGGGGAATTCTGAATAGGCCAAACCGCAGATCGCCCGTTCCTCACTCCCTGGGCCAGAGCAGACTACACAGTCTTTCAGATGACTACGTTCACTGGGGAACCTTGCCTTGTCCATCTGCTTACAAAGGGTGGTGCTTAGCATCATGCGGCCAGGACAAACCCAGATCCTAGCCAGTGAATTTGCATCGAGGAATTGATCCCACCCATGAGAAACCAAGAATTGTCCCCTCCCGGTTGAAGAGTATGGGGCAGCCCTGTCATTCAAAGGGTGGGAGTGAGCAGAAATGTCCTGTGGCCACGACACGAAAACCAGGTATCCCGGGTTGTCACCTTCCTCTTTCGTTGAGCTCAGGAAAGGCCAGTGGGAGGACAGAGCTGGGAGATGAGTGTTGGACTCATGTCTCCTGGAAGTCTTTTTTTGCCCTTCCCCGCAGACCAGAGGCTCAAGTGTTGCTTTCTTACCTGAGGGAGTTGGCACATCTTCTTCTGGCTGCAAATGTGGCTGTAATAATCATAAATAAAATGCGTTAATAAGAAGAAAAATAATATTGTAATCTTGATTTTCAAAAAACATTATGTATGGAGTTTCAGAAGGAGCTCAAGGAAGAAAGCTGCGTCCCCTCCTCTCAGGTCCCTCTTGAATGTATTTACACTCCTTGGTGAGTACGGAAATGATTGTAGCAGAAAATGAAACCTTTTCCTGAGCCATGCACGTACAGATTTCCCAAACTGCTGCCCATTAAGAAAGAAAAACAAACTTCCTGGCATCTCTGTCAATTTAATAAAGCTTGTGCTGAGATCTAGGTGCGGAAACTTCCCAGTAGTTCTGAGCTGAGACAGTAACGGGGTGATTCTCAGAGAGCGGAGAGCTTTGCTGCTGACTGCCTTGGTTTGGGCCTGCATCATTTCTCGATGGCTAGCTGAACCAAACCCACCCTGCAGGCCGCTGAGATGCAAATCAGTCACTTTTCATTGCATTCCACTCCTGGAGAAACAAACCGGCACCATACCTACAGCAGGCCTTGGGGAAGTCCCTGTTCCCCCGAGCACGGCCAGGAGTGACCAGGAATAACGGTCACGAGCTGGCAGAGGGTAGGTTTAGGCTAGATATCGGGAGGCGCGACTTCACGGTCAGGGCGGCTAGGATCTGGAACCAACTTCCAAGAGAAGTGGTGCAGGCTCCTACCCTGGGGGTGTTTAAGAGGAGGTTAGATGCACACCTTGCTGGGGTCGTTTGACCCCAGTACTATTTCCTGCCATGGCAGGGGGTCGGACTAGGTGACCTACACAGGTCCCTTCCAAATCTAGAGACTATGAAACTATGAAACCAACTCAATCCTTGCCCTGAGGAGCTGTCGAACAACACTTAATGAGGTGTGAACAGCTGAGCCCAAGCTCTGAGTGACGTAACCTTGCTCAAGCAATACCAATGCCGTGTACGCAGCGGAGGGACCAGGTGTTCCTGCACCCTTGCCTGTTGTCATGTGCAAAACTGAAACGGACACAGCCTTGCTTGTGGGTGTCTTACGTGGTGTGTACTGGAGCCTGGTGATAGGCATGAGATAAGAACCATCACAGAGGAGGACGAGAAGAGGGAGGTTCAGTAAACTTTCTAAGGCTCTTTCCTCACTCAGAAAAAGCATTTGCTGTGAGCATTTGCCTGAAACAGCGAGTCTCATGCTTTTTAGACTCACGGCACCCCCAATAACTTTTCTGAATTCAGCGGCACCCCAGGTAAGAATCACTGGGCTCAATTTTCTGTCATCTTGTCAAGGAACTGTCAGCAACCTCGAGACTTACAATTACTTCTGACTTCAGTGAGTCAGGAGAGTCTGGAGCCTGCCAGGAGCCACCCTAGAAAGATTCAGCACAATGGGAGCCCTGGACTTATATCAACAG